>NC_133896.1:134781638-134834138 GCF_964199755.1 Larus michahellis
TGTATTCATAATTCAACCCCGTCTCTGTGATGCAGGAACGCAGTCAAGGAAATGAATACAGCCATTTAACAACGGTATGCTGAAAAGCACAGAGGAAAGCGAGCAACTCGCCCCTGCCTGCATCCATCTCCCCGGCGAGGATGCGCTGAACAATTTCACCGGAGCCCCGGAGTTGTGCTGTGCGGTGGCAGCGGCGGCGGCCACGGGGCCAGAGGAGCTGAGCTGCAGTGGGTGCAGCGCCGGGGAGAGGGGGGCTCCGGGGGCAGCCAGCCCCAGTGCTCCCCCCACCCCGCCCCCAGCAAAGCATCCCCGCTGCTGCTCGGGTGTATTTTCATCTGTCTCTCTGGCCCCTCTCCTAAAAGCAGTCCTCCTCATCCTTCCTTCTCTCTAGTGTACAATACAGTTAATTTCTAAATACTAACTACGGATGGGGCTACAGCTCTCAGATCTGGTCAAACATCCTCGATGAGCATGAAATACCGACTTCAGGCAACCAGTCATTCAGGAAATCTTATCTTGGCTACAGCTCCAAAATGAATGAAACTTTATAAAAATATTACTAACATCTCTTGAATCAGGAGAGGCCCATATACTTGGGAGACTGGTTAGATCTTTATTTACAAAAATAGAGGATTAACCCACAGCATTCTGAGACTTAATAATTTGCTTTAATTGTGTTTTTTTGCAGGAATACGTGGTTTTAAAACTGTATCACATGCAAGAGACCATTGCCACAGTGAAGCCATTACAGAAATACGATAGCACCAAGCGAGACATTCTCCTGTACATAACGTACCCTGGCAATCTAAAGCGCTTTAAATGGTGTATATATGTATATATAATGCATCTGACATAGCCGGACAGGCTATGAGAATCAGATCCACCCTACGCACAGCGTAAATTGTAGCTGAATGATGCACACAAATTAATATTTTTTGCTAGAGTTAGGGTTTTCAAGCACCGCCTTTAGGCTCAAATTCTGATCTGTCTTCCACAGTGTTAGCTTATCCAGTGGCACTGCAAAGAATTTTCTGTTTTTCTTTCTGTTTTTCTTTCTGATTCTTATTATTAACAAATAAGAATCAATTTAAATTTGATTCTTAATGTAGTGCTAGAGGCACTAAACCAAGATTTTTAAATGTTTACACAGGCAGGATAATAATGAGGACAGACTCAGGTAAACTTCCTTATCAGAGCAGCAAATACTGCTCTCGCTTACCTTTTTTTCTCTTTTTTTAAAGAAAAGTAACTCTCCAACAGAATTTACAGGTTTTGTTCTTTTTTTCCCCCCATATATATATATTTTTACTATATTTCTATATTTTTCCAGTGTGATCTAGCAGTGAGAAGTAGTAAGTAACAAATGAACCCAACAGCCCATCAAACCAGATAATCCTCAACAAACTACCAGAAGTAACTGGATTACCACCAGCAGAAGAAACAACTTTCACCTGAGCAACTGTCATATATGAACATAACGCAGTTATATCACGGAATATAATTTTAACGTCAGTCTTAACTTTTCTAAGTTGCCTTACTTTCAGATTTACAGTTTAACTTGGTTTTAATAGAGCTTCTCAACTTTGAAATTGAAGAGCTTAAGTGAAAAACAGAGATAAAGAAAGTGAAGTGGGCAAAAGCTGAAATGCTTGTATGCTTTCAGAATAGATGTGGGCTTCTTCACAGAAAAGGAGTTTTCAGAGAGGCTCTGAAAACCTTTTTGTATGTTTTGTTGTCTGCTCTGAAGGGCTCGATCTTGGGCACTAAGACAAAAACGACTGACCAGAGAAGCAATTTGCCAGAGCAAAGGTAATCTGGATCTTCTTGCAGACCAATCTACATGTATCACATACACTGAAAAGCATGTGCTTTCAAAATTTCAAATCATTCAATTAATATTATTAAGATTATGTATACTTAAGGCTGAAAATTCAAAGGCGATTATGTTAGCTTATACATTATATACTTAGAAATTGTTGTCTTCAATCTAAAGCCTGTATTTTGTTATCAGCTATTTTTTGGTGCATCACTCAAACTGAAGAAAAAAAAAAAGTGGGCGAGGGTCAAGTTTCAGCCTAACTATTCCTTCCTTCAACTGTGTTGGCAGTTCAACTTAACGTCTTCTCCTCAAGGAGCCTTAACAGTCACCCCAATTCATTTTCCTCCTTAAAAAAACAGATAGCTGATTTCACAGCCTAAAACGCCATTTTAATATTTTTTTTAACGCTTTGTAAGCATCTGAATCTTTACTTTTACGTTTTCTTCCTAGAACGCTAGCCTTGCGTTAACTATTTTCTGTGAAACTGAGTAATAAGATTGAGATCTGTAAAAACGGCTTTTTGTTCCATTCAGGAGTCAGCTCCCTCCCTCTTCCTTGGCTGCAGAGGCAATTAGCTCTGAAACTGCCGCTCTGAGTATGCTTCCTGTATTTTTTCCTGTAGGTGGCTCTTTAGTGAGGAATCCTGCAACCTCTAACCAAGTACACGTGATCATTTTCCACGTCGTATCTCCAAAATATAGGCCAAGACGACAGAAAGGGTGTGTACCATGTGCATAAATAATAGAAAAACCACTCCAATGGATTCATGTTTCTTTCCCATCAGCAATAATACTGAATGCAGAAATACAGTTTTAAATGTAGAAAATTAATTTCCTGAAATGCTTATGGTTTTGCGTAAGTGTGACCGAATTCAAGGGGCTTCTGTTTTCCTCTGATCTTAATTTATCTAGATGATTTTCTGCCCTAGTTACGTGTAAGACTAACTTTAGTGGAGACACTTTCTGCATGTCTTTCTGAGAAAGCACGAACGTACAGAGACCATGTAGTTGAATTCTGCAAGTTCCTCAGTAGGTAGACAAGTCTGTTGATATGTGATCAAGGAACAAGGGTGTGATAACCCCCGCAAAACTGAAATTCTAGTTTAAAAAGGAAAGAGAAAAACAAAACCAAATGAAAAAAAGGGATCTATTAAATTTAGACGTATGCATATTTACTTTACGTATGAAGTGTTTCTCATGGAATTACATTCCCATTTCGTCTTGAGAACCCGTCTAGTGCTCACCTTGTTTCTAAATCACTGTTATTTAGGTTACCTACTTAATAAATATGTGTGTGTGTATCACTAAAGTTCTTTGCACTTTAACTTTTCAGTCATGTTGCCTGGTGGATTTAGTTTTACTTCCCTGAGGGAGATGGTACTGCTTTTTTTCCCCTGAACTCCATGAACAAGCACCCTTCTTCACTTTTTTAGTCATTCTGTCCCCATAAGAATCATTTAAAGGTATTCTCTTTTACAAGGTATTTACCCAGCATGCACACAGCTCTGATTAAAACTGTTGGCGAAAACAGCTCCACTGACTCACAGATATTCATTCTTGGCAGTAGCGACAATACACAACTCATCTGCACCACCAAGAGAGGCTCCCTGAATAGAAAAGATTCTAAAGAGCCCACAACATTGCTACTATTAAGGCAGCAAACCCTCAACCGAATTTAACCGAACCAGTAAGGAAATGCCCATCTTTAAGAGGGACGCTAAAAAAAGCGTAATTGCGACACCTGCGCACTTCCACACTGCCACCTATTGGGGGACTTTAAAGCACTTTACAGATATTAGCGAATTACATCTGATGGTGTTCCCATGAGACAGACGCCATTCCTGTCCCACAGAGCAAGAGCAACTTGTGGACCATGGTGAAGATTTTCAAAGGTACGCTACTGGTGCTGCCTACCTAGACGCCTGAATGTACTTCCTCATCTTCACCACGGACCACTGCAGTGCTAACACCGTTACCGGGCTGCAAATACTAAGCCCTTTGAAAACTGGGTATGTTACATTTAGATGCCTAAATGCAAGGTTGACATTCATGGCTTAATCAGCTCTTTCACTGTCCCGCAGGAGCTGCCCGTGGCTGTAATCTGCAGTCCTACGCAGTGGGGCAACCTAGTGATGGATGCGGAAGGCTGCTTCCCTGTTAAAAATGACCAGAAGGTAATACGGCATAACATAGATTTTACAGGGATGCAGGCAAGTGAAACAAGCATTCAGGCTGCGCAGGTATGATATTATTCATGAAATAAAGTCTCGGCCAGAGGCGAGTAAAATACCCTTGGCTCTTTTAATTCCCACCACCCATAAATAATCTTCCTGTTTGTGTTTTATTGGAAAACAACTGATTTAAAAGTCACCTAGTGTTATAATCCCCCCTCCACAACTGCCATCTGTACTACAGCGGCAGTAACAGACCCTTTCATTCACAAGCAAAGCCAGCAGAATAAAGAGGAAGAGGAGGAGGAGCTGAAGGGGAAGAGAGTGAGAAAGCGGATAAATTCCATTTGTGCTATTAAAAAAAAATAGAAAAGTGAACTCAGTGGTTGAAAAGTGAAGATAAAAAGATGAAAACAGTAATCTTGCTACAGAAACCAGAGAATTATGTTCTTGCTCTCCCCCCTCTTTTTTTTTTTTTTTTTGCTTTCACACCGTACAAACTATAGCACCCTGAACAACTCACTCCCCTGCTATTTCCAGCACTTTACAGAAACTTTTCAACATTTCTGTTTGACACATATTTTCAGCAGTGAGGTGAAGACAATAAGTAAACAGGTAGTGAAGGGCTATTTAGAGAGCTGGTCAGTCACAGTAATAATAACGCAAAAAGAAAAAACCCCACACAGCACAGAACATCTATCCTATGCGCTGTAGCCACAGACAGCACATGACCTCTGACAAACAGTTTTCAGAGTAATTTTAATGCTACTCTGGATTTAACTTGACTAACTGGTAGCAATTGAGCACATCTTTTTTTGTGGCAGCAGTTATCTAAAATGCTACAATAACAGCATCAAAAGTAGAATGGTGGAAGATTGGTTTTCCATTGTGCTGCTGAACTGGCATAATGCCCACTTTAAAAGCAATTCGCTGCTCATCACTGAAATCTGGCAGACACGACACTAAATGCCTTGAGGGAAAAAAAAAAAAAAAAAGGGTCTTGAGAAGGGGGAACCACTCCAACCACCAAGCAAAGAAAAAGGAGGGGGAAAAAAAAAGGCGGGGGGGGGGAAGGAAGAGAAAGCAAAGAATGATGAATCTATGTAAGAAGAGAAAATTGCAAAATAAAAAGTTAGGCACTGCATGCAGACTCAACAGGCTCTACTTAATTTGCTTGAAGATTTTATCGCAGGCTTGCATTAGTAATAGCAGAACAAAACAAAAGCAAATATATATTTATGTCTGTCTATTGTTCTGATGAAGTGAAAACGTACTGAGTTACGTCAATCATTTGTCAAACACATCTTCCTAGTTTTATTTACCACCAAATATAATGAGTAAATATGTGATAATAAAACTCTTCTTTTTATATGGACATATACAATTTTTTCCTACTACTAAATACAGGTAATGATTTAGGAAGCTTTCAAAATGTCTTTTTACTGTCAATAAAACTAATTCTATTCCCATTTTCATGTTAAAAAAAGGCTTTACAAATGAAAATTCAAATTAAAATTCTGATTATAGTGTAGCGTGACAACACCTGTATTTATAATTTTACTGTCAGCTAGCTCGTAGTGTTTAACAATAGCTTGAAGCAGAAAAGTAATTGGAATTTGTCTGTAACATGCCAGATGACGACATTGGGCACTTTGCTGTGCTAAAGCAAATTTGGTTTGATGACAAAATAACCTTAGAAAGATCGGAAGAATAAAAAAAAAACACCCAAAGGTTAAATAAAGCCATCCTCTACCCGGGGACGTATAATCTACTGTGGTAAAGCAAACCAGCTGAGCAGTAGCTGGAGGGTACCCCTGGAGTTGGCAGTCCTCTCCTAGCAGGCATCCCTCGGGTCCCTCCCTGCAACATTCACCTCCCAGCAGCTTTTCCAAAATGGTGCATTGCTCCAATATTGTCCTCAATAGCACTCAGAAACAGGGGAGAAAAAGCCCGCCAGGGCACATTAGGTTGGGAAGAGATGCTACCGCGCGTCCCGCAGTTCTGGGGACCTCCGTGTGAATAAAAAAGGAAAACTACGACAAAAGCGCGCAACGTCAGTATGAACACAGAAGTGTCCCATGTACAGCAGTGTTTTCGTATTGCACACTCACATGTACCAACCGGTGAATAATGACAGGCCAGGTCACAATTAGGACATAAACACATACACTTTTTCAGAAACAGTGGAAAAAAAGGAAAAAGCTATTCAATCTGAATATTTCAAAACTCAAACACGTGCCACTCTCCACACACAACTTGTCTTACTCAAGCCTACAAATTAAAAAGCCCATGTTTCTCATTATTCTTAAGACAGGAAAAAAAAAAATAAAGAAAAGGAAGCCACATAAGAAAGAAAAACAGAATGACAGTGATGTTTTAGTTTACACTAGATATGGCAACACATACAAACTGTCAAAACTATGGAGTGAAAAAAGCTGTTATCAAGCAACTGTCAAGAGAGTCCTCTGAGATTTGGAAATCTTGTGTTTATTGTAACTACTGCACATTACACAAAGAAAGAAACATCCCTCTTCTTACTATTGCTACTAAATATCATGCAAGAGAACCCAGACTTCTCCCTCACTATTTAGATTAATTTTTTTTCCCTGTGTAATTCCGTGCTTGACAGCACAGGGCCCCTCCTTTTTAAGGTTTTCTATTGTTTGGTCAAAGTTCAGAGAGAAACTTGAGGTTATATCAAACATTATTTCATTTTCAAGAACTGTCAACACCCGTTTTATGTTGTTAACTTGTTGTCCATCATTTAAGAGTGGAAACTGTTGACATCAAAATACAGAGGAAGAATTTCTCTCTTAAAAGGTGTATGGAGAAAGAGCAAAGATAATGGAAACAGCCATTTTACTAAGGCATACTAACAATTCTTTTTCATGTATTTTAACATATTGTCTAGAAATGTTAACGGGCAGTGGGCTACAATATCCAAAGGTTTAATCTGAATGTATTAATGTAGATTTTAAATCACACTTTCTGATTACAAGAAAACAACTACCACTTGGAGAGAAGTTTCCCCTGTCTCTATAGGGTTTCAAAACAGTCTTCAAAGTATTGTTTTGAGTGATTGCCTTGTGTGACCATTTTTCAACCAGTAGCAACATCCCAATCATACTGACGACGGTTTAAAAGTTGTGCACAAAAAATACCTTGTGCTTTGCTCACTGCAAATCACATTTATTATTAGTTCTATGCTTCAGATTTATGTAAAAAATTATGTTTATTCTGAATCCCAGGTCTTAGAGACAAACACTTAATGAGGTCCCTAGATTCAGCTTGAAGTTCTGGAGAAAGAATAGAATCTTCAGTGTGTGTGACGATGCATGTTTTTATCGAGTTTTTATTGTATTGGTTCTGGGGAGGGAAGTATCAAACCTAAAAGCTCAGTAAAAGAAGCCTCAAATATTACCGAGGCTTCATATAAGAGCAACTGATCGACTGCCCCTGTGAAGTCAATGCGCCCACAGCATGTGCAGTACATTTGAATGCCTCAAACCCCATGTTATTTCGTTCTAGATTTGTTATGGACGTCACATCATCTGTGTAGGTCTTTGATGAGGAATAGATTTGCGTGGGCTTACTTTCCAGCACCAAGCATCCCATCCTGTTGGATTTACCTGTGGCAGCTACCACTCCGCAGACACCCATCATCTCCTGGAAATCGCTGTCTGCAGGTGTACAGTTCCTCAGCCCCAAGCTCACAGCCCAATACAGCCCAACTGCTCAAACTAACAGGGACATCTTCACATTTTTGCATATAAAGATTTTTCCTTTTTTTTTTTTTTTTTTTTTTTAGTCTTAAGAGCACTTCTTCAAAATGTCATAATATTTATGATCATCAGATGAGAATACTTGAACAAAAATTCAGCCTGACACATTATATTTCCCACAACTCCCATGACCACTTAGATATAATTTTATCTCCAAATATTGGAGAGTAATATATTATCTCAATACAAAACATAAAATAAAATGATTGAGAAACTTAATAATAAATGAATCTTTGCCACATAAAATTGTATTGTTAGCTGTATTATTTCCTAGCTTTTGACTCTCAAGTACTTCCTCCTCCTAGATTATAAGAGTTATAAAGTGCCATAACAATTACTGCATAAACAGCTGCAGCTAAATGTCCATTTAACACAGTTTTTTAAAAACATATATAGATATTAATATGCTAATATAAGCTTACACACGCATGCTCACACAAAAGATAAGAAACAAAACAGAGGTCTGATCCTCAGAAATTGAAGAACATGGAATAAGTCTGTAGAAACTGACTACTTCCAAGTCTGTCAGTGTTGCAAGACTGCATAGATATGATCCATATGCTAAAAGTCTATTTAAGTACTTACTGCTCCATAAATAGAAAGAGTTTTTGTGAGTGAACTGCACCAAAAAAAAAAAAAAAAGACAGACTACATGGAAGGTGTGGTGCAGAGCAAGGGTGAATTGTTGAGCTTGTCCTGGGCTTCAATTATGATTAGGTCTGGGATCATTAAAGTTTTTAAGACATATTGAAGTTAGCCTGACACATCAAGGTCTTTTCAACAAGCCTACAAAATAGCCTTCGAAAGTTCATAAAAGCACTTGGATAGCTGTCTTTTTTAAAGTCATGTCTGACTGAGAAGCTCACCTGCCAAATCCTCTCCTCCTTCCTATATACTGCCTGAGGGTTAGGAGACAGAGGAAAAAAAAAAAAAAAAAGAAAAGATGAGATAAAGAGAGAGGATCGTTATAGCTGAAATTCAGCACATTAAAGCTGGCACCATCAAAATAAAGAGCTCCTTCCATTAATCATGAAATTTAGAGTACTGGAAGATCTACCAGACCTATTTTACTGAACAGGAAAATTCAGCACCAGAGTATTGTTAAATTGAGTTAGCATTATCAGTGGAAAAAATATGCTCTATTTCCTATTATTTATGAAGCCCTATCCTTTTCTTTCTTACCAATTACATTCCCTATCATTTCCAAAATATACAAACTGTTTTCAATCAACAGATTTCTTTATTACAGCGTACTGCATACTTGTTACTGCCTCTTTTCTATATTGAATCCTTGATTGGACAAGCATTTTGAATTTAACATGGACTGTGATTGCACACATCAAACAAATTAAACCTGCCAATCTCTTTTTGGAGGATATCCTTTATATATACTATCACTGAAGAGTACCCCGAGTATATTTGCTTAGGAGAAATCGGGAAGGAGGAAATGATTATTATGGCAGAGTCAGAAGACATTCATTTTCCCATGATATGTAACTGGCCTTGCATCCTCTTTTTCCTCTTTTCCAATGAATTATTTTGTAAAAGAAAAACATACTTATTGACTGTCTCAGTGGCT
This sequence comes from Larus michahellis, assembly GCF_964199755.1. NCBI lineage: Eukaryota > Metazoa > Chordata > Aves > Charadriiformes > Laridae > Larus > Larus michahellis. The sequence continues at coordinate 134,790,989 of NC_133896.1, forward strand.
GTTTTAGAATCATCAATCTATTTTTCCTTTTGTCCAAATGCTAATTATGTTGCAAAAATGAGATGGCAGTAAGACATGAACTACCTGGTAAGCCTGAAACTGACTGTCCTTCGGTTAACCCGTTGCAAAGCCAGATTACACAGTTCTTTGTAGAGTAACAGAACCAAAATGCATTGGTTTTGCGTTATGCAAGCCTGTTCAAGATGAGACTCAACTCTGTACAGCTTCTGACTGTGCAAGCAGGATTGAATTATAGATGGAATTACTTAAAAAGCATACATCCCACAAAGATGAAAATACTGGCAGCATTTTCCTTTAAAAATGCAGTTCAAATACGTGTTGGTTGAAAATCAAGGTCAAGTGAGAAGAAGTCTAAAAACAGAAAGGCAAATAAACGGAAAACCCCCACAGTATAAAAAAACAGAACTGACCAAAGTCAAGACAACCAAAGACAAGTCAAGGAGTGAGCAAAACTGATAGAATACATTAGAAAAAAGCAATGAAGATATCTGTTATGTTATCTGCAAGACTTGACTAAAAGCATTCACAGGTCCTTACACTTATTAAAGCTTAATATAAATTCCTCAACTGCAAGTGCTCATGAAACTGAGATACCCTTATCTGGAAGAGTCTCAGTTTCCCGCTTTATCTGCATCATCAGAGAAACATAAAGAAAAAAGAACAGACTATTCGCGCTGCTTTTCCAGCCGCCGAGCACTGAATCTTCATTCAAAAGATGTAGGTGCTACGCTCAGCTTTGCCACCACTTTCCAACATTACACTGGACCAGTTGCTGAATTATTTCAGGCTTCATTTTTTGTCTGTAGAATGGGTTTGACGGCACCTCCTCCTCTGATCTACTGCTTCTCTTGCACTGCAAATTCTACAGGCAGGAGTGGTCTTCAAAATTGCCTATTTGTGGTGCATCAGACCTCTAGATAGCAGCATAATACAAATAATAACTAATGATGTGAACCCAGCCTTCTGAGAGAAGAGGTAAACCAGTATACTACGTTTCTAATTTTTGTTTCGGAGATGCCTCTGCTGGCATCTGTATTTTTTTATGGCCTAAAACATTCCTTTTCTACCGCTGAAGATGCTCAAGTCAGAGTTGCTGTAAGTCATTCTCAGCAACGCACTTTTAACAGTTTGAATACAATTTAAATTTGGGCAGTGTTCAGTTTTATCAAAAGCTCACACGTCTTCAAAGGTGAAAGCCCCACTTTCTGTCTCTCAGAGAGGGAGGAAAGAATATAACAAAGGACCTGGATCTCAAAACTAAGAACTGATATCTGTAGTTAGATCAGGTAGTCATCTTCTTAATTTTGCTGAAACTGGTAAATTCAATTTTGATAGTAATAGTGAAATGAGATCTCTAGCATACGATAAAAAGAGTCATCTGCACATTTTAAATGTGGTGTGCAAAACCAAGATAAAAATCAACGGAATTGGCTAAACTTCTTAAAAATTGAAATAGCTTAAACTTCAAGAAGAGTCTGCTGCTCTACACCAATTAGGTACTGGATAACTAGTTTTTGCTTTGACATTCATTAAAAAGAAAAAAACGAGAACAATGAAGATTTACTGCAGCCAACAGACCAGCCACTCAAAGAGCACGCTGAAGATTAAGGTGCAAAGATCAACAGTCTCTGAGGGAGGGAGGAACAGTCATGGTCTTTTACTGCTGCTTTCTACTTAACTACCTGGCTTGACCCTCAGCAATAGGCAAACCACCTTCGTATACATTTTAAATAGCAACGCCGAGCTAGTCAAATTCCTAGTGCCACTGATTAAATAAAAATTAAGATTAGGAAGCAACATGACTGCCCACAGTATATTAATGAATCAGGCAGTCACAAGCTCTGCAGGAAATAAAAAGTGGGTTTAACGTGCCCGATGGGCTATTGCTTTCAACAGTTGTGTGGGGCTGGCGAGGCCACTCTCAGCTTTGGTGTCCTGTAATTGAGAGCTTAGCATGGAGCTGCACTGCAGCGACAATTCAGCTTGTGCAAAGGGAAGAACATATTACATGTTGTCCTGCTGATCCCACAGTGCTGCCAAGGAAAGCAACATCTCCTATCCATAAGTACAGACATCCATCTTCTATAAAATGTTTTATTCTTCACAGCATGGGAACGTTTCGTGACATAGCACACATATGCTACAAACAAAAAAGGGCCACATATCGTCTGACTAAAAGTCTATCTAGCCTCAAATTCTGCCTTGGAGAGAAGAAAAACAGATACCCTGGATGAACAACACAATCGTGCAGTGGCACATCCCTGGCTTATGAAACCAGCTTCCAGTGACCTGGAAAGTCCAGCAACTTCCTGAACTGACTGGGCTCTCCCTGTGCAGAGTAACTCAGGGTCGCTTTATCCTTCCACAAATGCTTCCAACTACTTTTTGAACCCAGGTGAACCTTTTAGAATCTACAACAACCTAAAAAGATCTTTAAGCATTTAGCAGGATTTAATTTAGTGAGCTATATATGGGTGTCTGCCTACTACAGGCAGTCTTGGTGCTCCCTACCTGAACACGTTCAGTAGGTGACCACCACCAGTTACACACCGATGGGGCACTCACTTCTGCCACAAACCACTTCTGACACTCTTTACTGTAGCCTTCTTCACCACATGCAATAAAAACAGCAGTTAAGAGGATAGAGTCACACTGGATAAGGCCAAACTTGCACACTGAAGAAGAGTGGCAGGAAAACTCAAGTTGAGTAAAAAACCATGAGATATTAATGCCAAAAGTTTCCAATCCCCTACCTTTTACTGCATTTACATCTTCAGTAAGAGACTGCTTCATAGACAATGAAACAGGCAAGATGCACTACAGCACACATAGCGAATGTCATCATTCACCACGTGGGAAAGAAAAATGTTAGGGTTACGATGGATGTAAAGGTTTGGAGAAATAAAAATTTGTTGAAGATCATGGAAAGTAATGCTTCCCTCTTAACTCGGTTTGTTCTGAGGCTTGGAAGATGTAAGCATGTTGTGCCTACTGAAATTGTAATATAAATATGAGACAGAAACCTGGTCTTTTAACAACACCAGGTACTATTCACAGCTAAAATGGTTTTTAGAATACATAATCCACTAGACAATCACAGGTTCAGATGACTAAGCACTCCACAATTTAGATGGGAGGAACTGAGCAGGAAAATGAACTTTCTAGCCCGCTCCGTCAGACAAATCTATTGCTCTGCAGACAATAGACCCAAATGTTTTCTTAGAAATGCTCTGGATTTGTGACACTGAAAAAAATAATGTTTTTGTGTCTAATTACAAACTTTAAGTGAAGACAACAATTAGAACTTCATCCTCACAGAAAACGACTATGGCTGAAACCCATCTAAACAGAAGAAACATTGAAGTGATTAAAACAATACACAAATATATAGATCCATTGAATCTAGGAAAGAACATGAACACTGGGCCAAGGGAAAAGCCTCAGAATCAGTGCTGGGAAATGGCTACTACAGTGGATTAGATTTAGTAAACATTATGGCATTAGATTGATATTGGCAACTGCCAATAAGCCTCTAGGAATTATAAGTATCCTGCATAAGGATTCTCATATACTGCGCTCACACTGTATTTTGGTCAGTACACCAGTGAAAGTCCTATATTCAAAATAATTTTTCAGATACCTGAATTGCAAATGTGAACCTTTGCTGATCAAAAAAGGCCTGGACAGAGAGGTACATCCTGAGAAGACACACAACAATTTGACAGGATTTTTGATCAAGGAGGTTCGTTGAAGTCATTTAATACGCGTTTGAAATGGACACAATTCTTTTGTCCTAACAAAACCTCCCTCACTTTATTTTGTACCTATGTGAAAGAGCACTGGATAAGAAAGGTCTTTTATATATTAAGAATTAATTTACACTCCTGTATTGGCTACTGCCCTTTGCATTATTAATTCTGTTTCTGCAAATGATTATAAGTTCGTCCAGAGACACAGCACAGGTTTGAGCATGAGTTCCTAAACCTGCCAAGTGTTACTCAGGAACCTCTCCTCATATGGGCAATTCCCAGTCAAAAGAATCTCTGGTTTTTTTCCCTTTTTTTTTTTTTTTTTTTTTTTGCGACTGAGTATGTGCCTTTTGAGCATGAACATGATAAATTAGCTATCTTTGAATTATCAGTGGATGCTTAAAAGAATGTCTGGAATAGAAGCTAAGTGTTTTCTGAAACAGGTCTCCAAAAATCCTGCAGCACAACAAGAGAATTACTCTGTTGTTTACCATTTGTAAAGATAAATTATTCTGGACCATTAAGACAATTTATGAAGAGTATCTAAATATCATGGCTTCCGTTTCAATATTTATGTTAAAGGAAATATCAATCAGATGTCAGCTTTACTCTCTTCTCGACTACAGCATTTCTTAACAAATCAGACATTAAAATAACAAAAAACCAAAATGAGATTGTGAAGAAGCTGGTAGACAGCATCTAGATAGTCACATATGTCACTGACGCAATTTATTCTGAGAATGTATTTATATGAAATAGCTAAGTAAGGATTTTGAGTATAACTAGAATTGAAGTCTGGTGACAAATTCTAAGCTGTAAAATCCATGGAGACAACTGATAAATAACCACAAAAACCCAGTGGAGACACTCAAGTTATTTACAAAACTGGAAACATCCATACGGGCGGCACAAAGGCTATAGCTTCTCTAATGGCATGTATGAGGCATGCTGTCTTTACATACCAGTATTCTATGGTAATTCCTCTTCAGTTTTATTTCTCGGTTGTGGGTGTCTCAGAGGAGCAAAACTAAGCAGGAACTAAACATTTTTGAGAGTTAACTGTTCTTTTAGCCACAGAAGCCACTGCAGCGTCTCTTCTTCAAAAAGGTATAAATACTACTTATTTACTTGAATTAAAGGGAAAATGCTAACTAATGTTAACTTTAAACCGTTGAGGGTTGGCATGAAGCCTAATATGACCACAGTAACCTTCTAAGGAAACCTTCACTTCAGATCCAGTTGGCTATTTGGTAAATCAAGGGACTAAGCTAACGGAGTGGAACTGTAGCCTGACCCAGCACCGCTGCCATCCAGGTGAAGACCAAGTGACGGATGCCTTGATTTTTCCCCAGATTAGCAACTGCTATCCGGACACTAAGTTGAATCTACTACTTTCCCACAGGATTTCTAGAAAAGGAAACAGTCATGCACATAACAACACATACAGCACTGTAAAATATTTTCAAAATGTTGGACTAAGTAGTAATTTTTCTGTGCATAAGTTAGATTAAAAGTTTATGCAATATTTTTCAAAAATAATACAAGAATTCCTGTTGAAAGTTACGGTGTAACTACTATTCTTTTGCATTAAGCTATGCGCGAACCTGAAAAATTTGCTCTGAAATGTGAATTTAAACTGATTCCACTTTGCAAACACCAAATACTCACAATGCTAACTTGCAGGACATTTACATCTGAGCAAATACAGGGGAATAACAGAGAGATTTATTTTCAAAGCTAACGGTAAGGAGAGGGATACAGGGAGTTTGTGTAAAAATTTATTCTGTCAGCATTTCTACAGAATCTCAACTAGAAGATTCTACCAAGCTTGCCATAGGTTATAAGAAGGTGCCAGTAAATAAAACGTGAGGAAAAGCTTTATGAAACATACTTTATTATTGTGAACACTGCAGGAAAATATTGCCGTAAGCTGAAGAAGGAACACCTTCATAACAACACATTGCCATCGCTACAAAGTCTAAGGAACGCCCCAGTGCCTCAGTGTTTCAGAATGGGCAGTTCTGAGATCTATGGATAACAATTGGCCAATTATGTACACAGGTTTCAATGCAGCAGCCTACTGACCAGTAAGGACTTAGATGGTATCAAGAACAGCGTACCGGTGAAATGATAAAAACTTGATTTTCTTCACTCTCCCCCTTTAATGTCTATGCAGTATTGTAGGACGTGCTTTCAGAAATCAGGTATCTAACACTAATAAATTATGCACCGATTACAGATGACCTTTGGAGTCGCTAAAGGTACAGTCACAATCACGCATTCAAAAAAATCCCGCTTTTCACTATAATGCATGAATGTATGAAATTAAATGAGGCTTGCAATATAATCAGCGTGGTTGGTTGCTTTAATATATTCCATTTCAATTTAAAATCACCACAAGCCAAGAGTGACGAATCTAATTTGATCAGTTGCTCACAAAAACACTGAAAAGAGATGTAAGCAGACCTATCAACAGCTGGTAATATGGCCTGCTTTCAAAAGCAATTAATCGGTTTTTACACAACCAGAAACTCTTAAAATATTCAAAACCAGCTAAAGCCCTGCAGTATTAGAAAAGGGATAGTGGAAAGGAATTCTCCTCGTAAAAGCATCTTGCACGTCAAGTTATTGCTTGAAACCACAAAAGCCAGAAAATTCAAATAGAAAGGTCAAATCTCTAATAAAAAGGTGCAGTTGGGTGGTACGCTAACAGCAATAACCCATTGTAACTCAACTTCACAGATTTGACTGCTCTTTATGAGGTGTTTCAATTGTATTTCATATTTAAATGGATTTTATGAGTTCTTGCACATATTAAATATGCATATTTGACTGCAATCAAGTAAGTCCACAGATTACTAATAACTTAGTATAAAGCCTGTCATAGACAAAGAATACACACTTTCAAAAGCAGAACAAACTCCCGTGTAATTCATGTAATTAAAAATACACAGATCTCATTATTTCCCACTCAAAAAATACTTTGAGCAATGCTGTCTTATGTATCGTATCTGTCATGCTTGCCATACCTTAACTTTGTGGATTTTGGTCCTGGAGGCTGCACATTTTTCTCTGGATGAGAAAATTTTTCCAGAAGGTACTGAAAACGATTTTGATTAATGAGACTGAAACTAACTTACAAATGGAACAGCACCTTACTAGACTGCATCCATTCAGTCAGTCGCTAATTAGCATCTGCATGAGAGGAAATTTTTGAAAGCATTTCAAATCAAGCAGAATTACCCAAAACATATCTTGGATTGTAACAGGAGATGACTGGTAGACAAGCCTTTTCTGGAGAATGATGATCTGGCATATCAGCACATCAGCGCTGTTGGAAGACTTGGAATGCAATTGCCATTTACTTACTGAAGTCGTTACCATTGCCGATTTGAGGAAATGACTTTCCCACAACATCAGGCAGAAGGACAGCATAGGCAAAAGTAAAACAAGACACCTGAAAGCAAATTGCTCTGTCAAAAACAGTCACTAAAACAGGGGAGATGACAACAGACTAAAGCATCTGCTGCTGCACAGAAGAACAACTATAAACAAAATAAAAATGCTGTTTGTGATCTAGTTCTGGATGAAGCATGTGGCCAGAATTAAATACCGTTGCTTTATTTTGCTTATGACGAAACCACAAAGCCCACACCCTTGGTCAAAGAACAACCACCACATGAGGTATTTAATCCAAAAAGGCTTGAAATACTAACAGATAAATCTATATTTAATAAACATGTGGCACAACTTACTCATGACTTTTTGTTCAGGTATTTGATAACAGCCAGCTTTATCCCAAGTTAAGCTGTAGACTGTTAGCTACATATCAACATTATAACAACACATTTTTAAAATTTGAGCTTTTGTGACAGTCTCAAACGTCTGAGATCTAACTCACTGTCATTTTCAACCTTACTCACCTTCACCTACTTCCCACACAATATTTTACACATTAAGAGGCAAAACAGATCCCCAAAGCACTAGAAAAAAAAGGTAAGATGAAAAAGAACCACATCTCCTTTCTATCTGGAAAGGGAACATGCTACACTCCAAAAATAAAAACTTTTAATACACCCTTGCCCACCTTAAATGAAATGCTTATCTGACTGTGAGGAGCAAGACAAATGTATAATTCTTTGTCATATACATCATTCCATAAAAAAATTCCACAGAACCTCACTGCTTAGATAAATTTCTGGAATGGCTGCCCAGCACAGGATTCTTTCAGACCATGTGCAGAGGAGTCTTACTTCATCCTTTAGAAGAACAACATCAAAATACTACAGTACTTGCTTGCAGCGGACCCGTATCTATAGGTACATACAGGTACATACATCCATAGGTACACAGCAGCTGCCTATGGACCTTCAAGCTACGTATTAAAATAGAAGAAACTACAAACATACTGCTCTTCCTGGATACACTCATGTGCTTTACCAGTACAGAATTAAAAAAAAAAAAACCCAAAACTTTTTTTTTCTTTTCCCCTTTTAAACTTTAACTTTTCCCTTTTTTCCTGTCAGACTAGTCATTAATATGTACTTATTCCCCCTTAGGAAACCTCTGTGCATTATAGAGTCAAACGTCCTCAGAAACAGCTGCCTTCATGAGTTGTTGGTGCCACAGGCACCCGATGTTCATTACCCCTAGTATCTGGGACCGGGAACATCCAATTCCCTGTGACCCGCTGTTTTACAGATGTTAGTTTACAAACTCTGTACGTTAACAGCACAAATGGTATGCAAAAACCGTCCCAGCACACACTGAAAGGGGGATATATTTTCCTCTGTCATACAACAGAGAGTGACAAGAGTTGAAATATTCCACCGTTAATATGGTCCACCTTGTCATGGTCCTGCACACTAACTGCAAGGGAACACTTCCAGTACAGTCACCTTCCCAGGTATGAGATTAACTGGGGAAAAAAAGAAGCCTCTGCTGGCAAACTTGTGTTACCTGTTCCTCATTTAATTAGCCTTTATCAAAGATGAAGGAATCCAAGAAATAATTTGTCATACTTCACAAAATGCACTCGAAAAGCCACCAAATAATCTTTGTCCACTCCTAGTGAAGCTTATGTCCTCTTCAGGAAAGCAACTTGTGCAAACTTCCTGAAAAGCAAGCCTCTCACAAACCAAACATGACCATCTACTCCCTGCTAACTTCAGCTTACAACACTCGTGAAATGCAGCTGAGAAGACTGAAGAATCACCAGGGCTCAGCACTCGGGAACATCACCCCTGCTCTAACCTAGCGTATATTAAGAAATGTACTATTCTGTTTTAACACATTGGCCAATTTCAAAAGAAAATGAAAACCAAACATTTTAATGTTTTTAAAAACAACTTCTCTTTTCTTTTCCTGTTTCTCCCTGTGCGCTCCTCCTGAATCCTCCTAATTCATCACAAGACACTACAGAAGTGTAAAACACACACCTGCAGCTATTCTGATACAGGGGCCAGCAAATTCTTTCTTTTCAAAGACCCCCGCCCACATGATCTACAAGAATTTGTATCCTCTACCCTGCCCTTCAACGGAACATAAGACTGGCCACTCTGAAATAGTGAGAGATCACAGGCTCAGCTGTCAATAATACATCAAGGACACAACAACATGCTCTGTCCCCTTGACGCAACCAGCCCCACTACTAGGATGTCGATACATTTGTTTTCTTTCCCCCCTAGGGAAGCATGTCTGCTGATCATCTCCAATTTGTGAAAAGTCAGCAATTTTGAACCGGGAATATAGGAGATATGTATTCAGCAGAACAATGGACGTGAAACAGGGAAGCAGGTTACTTGGGTACCACAACATTAAGTACCTTCTGACAAAGACTGCATTAGCAGATGACAGGAGATTGAACACATAGCAAACAAAATGCTTTGCAGATTTTCCTGTCCTTGATGTTGCAGCTGATCTGGAAGAGAATGTGCAAAGTCCCTCATGCAGAGATAGCCTTTGATCTTAGCGTACTAACTTGATACACTTACAAATCCATGCGTGCCCTTTGTCTTCCATCCTCCTTAAAGATGGTCTACAAATAAAATAATGGATTACCTGAGGCTGCTCTGTTATAAGGAAATATATTTTAAACAGCTTTCTTAAATCAACTTTGTAAATATATTTTTCCCTTTTTCATGCTTGACATTCAAGCAGAAAGAAGAAAGATTATGTGCTATGATCTGTAGAATATTAAACTCCTCCTCGGGATAACTTTGTGTGGAGTTATCAAAATCCCTGTATTTACCGAATATGAAAAAGCAGAGGTTGATGGAGTTGGCTTTTAACTGCTAAAATCTTTTGTGGGTAAAGAATAGCTATTAATAGATAATAGCTATTCACCTTGAAGATTGTAAATTAATTTCCAAATGACCCCGTACGAAAAGTTTAGTCTGTAGATTTTTCCCTTTGAAAAACGGTAGGGGCTTAGAGGAATTACACCCTCTGCGTCTCTGCAAACAACCACAGCCGTACAGCCTGCTCCAGTGACGGACGCCAGAGCTCTGCTCTGAAAGTCATTTTTAACGGGCTGGTTTTCAGACCTCACGACAGACTTTTCTGAAGGAGTGGTGGGAGTTATGGCATTCTGCCTCCTCATGGTTAACATTTATGACTAGATGCCTTTCCCCAGGTCTTTACAAGTACCTATGTATACTTTAGAAATAGGTTATTCTGGGATGCACAAGTGGTTTATTTCAGAGGAACACGCTCTTCTCACTTTGCTTTAGTAAACAGAGGTTGTAACTGGAGAAAGGTGAAGGAAACCACTTTGATATTATTTTTTATTCTTTGATGAAAAAACTTGAGGTGACTGGAGTGCTGTACGTAACAATTTTCCACATTTGGCATCTAACATGGTAAATTCATGGAGTATGTCTCTGGTATAACTTCTCCAGTAATTCTACTTTCAAGACTGAACTAGTCGCCCTGGATGTTCTTTACAACCAATGAAGCAAAGTGGAGGCATTTCTCATATGTGATCCATACCAGCCCAGCATAGATGAGATCAGATGAGCCATGCCCTGCAAGTGCCTAATTCTCCCCACTACACAAAGGAGCACAGGCTAATAATTCACATAGAAATGCTTGAACTTTGAGACCTCGAAGCCAGCGGAGATGAAGTGCATTCCTTCGCAGAGAGTTTTCTCCACTAGTGATACTTGGTGTGGAATGCCTGCTTTGCTTTACATAGACAGAAAGAGAACAGCAGAGCCCCTGTTCACACAGCACCTCTATACTCAAGTACCTATATAACAAGCGAAGGAGTACGTAGCAAGATGAACATGAACAAGCAATGAGCCCTTGCAGCAAAGGCCAACAGCACCCTGGGCTGCACTAGGGAGAGCATCACCAGTAGGTCAAGGGAGGTGACCCTTCTCCTTTGCTCAGCCATGGTGAGACATATATGGAGTGCTGGGTCCAGTGCTGGCTCCCCAGTACGAGACATGGACTTACTGGACTGAGCCCAACAAAGGGCTACAAAGACAATTACAGGGACTGGAGCATCCATCATACAAGGAGAGGCTGGGAGGGCTGGGACTCTTCAACCTGGAGAAGAGAAGGCTCAAGGTGGCAGACCTCATCAATTTGTATAAATACATGATAAGGGCAGTAAAGATGGAGCCAGGCTCCTCTCTGTGGTGTCCCGTGACAGACTGAGAGGGAATGAGCACAAATTGAAATACAAGGAATTCCATGTAAACATAATACCGTCCTTTTTTACTGTGAGGGTGGTCAAATGGTAGAACAGGTTGCCCGGAGAAGTTGTGGAGTCTCCACCCATAGAAATACTTAAAACCCAAGTGCACATGGTCCTGAGATGTAGCTGACCCCGCTCTGAGCTGGGAGTTGGACTAGATGATCTCTGGAGGTGCCTCCTTCCTTCATTCTGTGATTCTCTTGTTAAGACTGAACTGGTCTCTTCTGTGCACCAGAAAAACTTAGTGAAGCATACCATCGTTGCCAGTAGAGAGGGAGATGTTTGCAGTTTCTTGGTCACTTCACTGAACTGTGACCCTCTGGCTTTTTGAACTGTTTAAAGTATTCAGCTCTCATCTCTACTAGGACCTCACTGTGGCACATGTAGTGCAAGTGATGAATTTTGTCTCAAATATCACCATGTGTACACCACTTTTCCTCTAAAGGGAGGAAAACCTTTATGTGTACCCCCATTCATTCCTGAGCTTGCTGCTGTTGCCTACTATAGCTCGTTTCCTAACTCATCGCTCACTCTCTTTTTTAAAAGGCAGTGTATATCAGCTGAAAAGATAAGGGTGGCTTCTTACTATATAAAAGGCCTGTCACGGGGGTGACTTATATTATCTTTGTAATTGGGATACATTGCACGAGAAAGCTTTGCTTTATAATGAAAAGTTTGCTTGACCGTCAGGCATCCCTTGAACCTCTCTTAGTTTGCCCAGTTGGCAACACAAAGCACCCACCTTGTTGGAAAGTCTTAAATGTAAAAGTTTCTGTGTTAGTTCTGTATTTTTTTTCCTGAGTGCTGTTCGTGGTTCACAGTCTGCAAAAGAACTAATTTTTTAATATAAAAGTATATCTACCAATTTGAATTATGCTAAGAACACGGTTTATCATAATAATGGCCTTCAAAAACGTACTATTCAACAGAAATACTGGCCTACTTCAGACATTTCAAAAACATCAGCTTCCAACTGCTGAAGAAACTTTCCAAGGATGTGCTCCATCTGTAAAACTGCTGATTTCTGTAGAGAGAGACTTCCTCCCAAATCATATTTTATGTTCAAAGGATGATTACAAAAACCCAACTTCTTTACCACATACATTCCTAGAGACTTTTTCCCTTCCCTCCTTCGCACATCCAGAACAAGATGATACAAAATGATCTTTCAAACTAACCCAACTGAAGAATTCTTTCACAGATGATTAATGCCAATGTAAGGCTCTGCCTACGATCATGCAACGGTTTTCAATAATACATACATACAGATCTTATTTAATACGTCCCTAATCAAGAAAAACTTACAGGACAACAAGTACAACCGTAATGAAATCCAAAGCTTGGGGAGCTCCTACTGAAAATGCAGGACCCAATTTTAACCTTCCTGGGTTCAAACAACCCATAAAAATAAAGGCTATGTTTTGCAACAAAATATTTCACCGTCAAGCTGTTCTGCAAATTAGTTTCATTTGTTGTTGTCTTTCCAAACCCTCCAACAATTCTATTTCTCAGGACTCTCTCCTGCATTTTCTGTGTTGTGAATTTTAGGATTGTTTTTTGTTAAAAATCACTTCACGCATCTGGTTTGTTCTTTTATGTCTTTATTCTTCTTTTGCACTAATGCTCTTTAGTCGTGTATTTCATAACAGGCATTTCTCCTTTCCTTTATAAAATACCACCTGTTCAACAAAAAACCCCAGATAAACCCTTGTGACAGCCTAATAAAAAGCTACCTTAGAACTAATATTTTGTTGGGCCCTTGATTATGGTACCAACATAGTGCCATGGATTTTGATGTGACAGCTGGAAGTTCTTTACCTGTCTCTTAAGAAGCAAAGACCAAAGAAATAAATAAACCCTACAACTCATCCCTCCCCCAAGAAAAATAAAGGTTTACTCTAGAATTGCTGTGTTACAAAAAATCCTTAACAATTCAGATCCTCCCAAAGTCCAACACAATTTTTGAAGCGTAATGCTGAACCACTAATATTGTTTCTACAGTCAGGGTAGAGGCACACAGATAAGTAAGTGAAAGGCACCCTAACCTATGAATGTGCAATGTAAGGCTTTACCATAGTAATTACCTGTTTATCTTATCCTGTGGTAATCTGTGGTTATATCTTCTGCTTCTTTCATTTATCCTTTGTAAAGTCTGAGTGTACTGTTACTTTCCTTTCACATCTATTTTTTGGTGAAGGACGCTAACGCAACAGCAGGCCTAGGGCCTTTATGACAGTAAAGCACCAGCACCTCAATCCCTGGAAGTACGCGGGTCTACAATGTGCAGCAGGTGACACTGGACGCTGATGGCAGCAGGAAAATGAAAGCTATTTCCAAAGGATCTCTAAACAGTAAGATGATTAAAAAAAAAAAAAAAAGAAAAAAGAAAAAAAAAAAGAAATAAGGTGAAGATGAAAGCTCCTGAAAGCCCAGCATGCCTATCATTTCTCAAAAGAAAAAAACAAAACCACAAAAATCTATCCTGATGATTGTACTTCCCCCCCCTAAAAAGCAGTGAATAGAACTGAAAGAAGGAAAAAAAGAATGCACCAATGCACTGGGACTGCAGGTGATGAGCCGTTGCCACCAAACCTTCCTTCTTATCCTGCACATATTAGGTACTATACTAGAGGTTAAGACAAACATTTTACAGTGGCTGCCATAACTTGAACTGTTTCTTCCTTTTCACTAAGGAATATCTTCACTTTCTGAAACGTAACTTCATGTTGGAAGAGCTGAGCAATCCCAGGATCTACGTGAGTGAGAGCAAGTGCTTTTTGCCAGGGCAGCTGAGACACCTGGAAAGGGAGAAGCGGTGAGAGCAGCAGCCAGCCACGGCACGGGAGCCTTGAAACCCACAGACACAACAAGAGTGAGTGCTCGAGGGACACCTTAAAACAAGGCATATTTGGTTACCTGCACCCTGTGGGTCAGTGCAGTATTCACTAGTAGGACAGAGAACACATGTATGTATAAAAAAAATTAAAAAAATCACAAGCATCAAATGCCATAATAGAAGAAAAAGGATCCTTTTTGTTACTTACTAGAAAACTCGGGCATGCTTATATGTTAACAGACTAAATACTGAAAGAAAATGCATGTTTTGTCTAAATAAGAACCTCTGACTGAATATTTCTCATGTTTAAGATTTGCCACAGCAATACAAAAAATACAAAACGAAGCAGAGACTTTAGATTGTATTCAAAAGTTCAAAAAGGCATGGACACTTCACAGTAATTTCTGAATAATAATCACAGTTTCCCTTTTCTGGAAACACTGAGACAGTATTTTTTTGCTTTGTCCTTATAACCAGGTTGCCTTTATGGCTGCTTGCAACACTGTGGTATCTGAAGTATGGATTAAACTGGGAAACAGGTGATAGATAAATCCTTGGAGGACAGAAATGGAAAAATAGAAATACTGTTTTTAAACTTGCATCCAGATTTCCAGAAACTAAACCTTCAGATAAGAACCTCTTTTTCTTTCTTTCTTTCTCTCTAAACGCAACTACTAGAAGAGTTGCAGCAGTTGTGCTTCACAGAATGCATGCATTTTATGTTCCAACATCTGCTGCTTTTGCAAAATTATGGATATACGTGTTTCCAATGAAGAAGCTACACTTTTGACTTATATGATTTGACATGATTTACAAACAGCATA
Organism: Larus michahellis; assembly: GCF_964199755.1. Taxonomy (NCBI): domain Eukaryota; kingdom Metazoa; phylum Chordata; class Aves; order Charadriiformes; family Laridae; genus Larus; species Larus michahellis. The sequence goes on from NC_133896.1 coordinate 134,806,121, forward strand.
AAAATAACACGTTATTAAAGTTTCCTTTAATGCTCCTTTGCCCTCCCCCAAAAATATGTAACACAATTTTTAAGAAAAATACTAATCTGATAAATATGCTACTGTTATGTTGTGCTGGCTGTTTATGCAACATACATTGTTACACCAGAAATATAGAACAATACCATAACTAGCTAAATGTTTTAATTCCAAGTCTGTAAAATTCTATTAACCTCAAATATTATTTGTTTTTACCATCTAAATAAACTAGCTTAGGCTGTCACTCACTCCTTTTTGTTCATTTTTTTGTTTTGTCTTACTGCATGCATCTCTCGCAGAGTGAAAAATGTCTATTTAAAGATAAGTGGAAATACCACAGTACGTAACGTTTTCATGTCAAAATAATTACATTATTATATTCTGAGTTAAATAATATAAGATAGGAAAACATTTTGATATGCATTTGACAGTTGTAATCCTGGCAGGATCAAATCAACTTCTTCCAAACTAATTTCTGCTAGATAAAAACAAACAAAGAGCTCCCTAACCCAACCAGACACCGTTCTCGCCCATCGAAGCCCCCTCAGAGAAGAGGGGCAAGCCAGGACACAAGCATGTCCTGATGGCTCTTTTTTCTTCAAGGCAGAGCCACGTTCTGGCCCGTCACAGACTCATTTGTTCTCAAAAGCCAATGGAATTGCATTAGCCTGGAATATGAAATTTGGTAGTTGGATTGTTATGAAGAGATAATCCTTGAAATAACTGGGGAAAAAAAAAATTAAAAAAAAAAGAGTTCTCTCTGCGTCTTGTAGACTCGTTCCTTGTCATGGACCGAGTGTGGCGTTGCTGAGAGAGGGACTCAAAAACTGCACAGGTGGAGGCACGGCTTGCGAGGCAAAGAGCTAGTGGTTGCGCTCACACGCACTTTTCTGAGATAGGTACTCCCAATGGTTTCTTGTGCATTCTTTATTTTCATGGCAGCAACACCCATGGCATCAAGTGCTTAATTCTCCCCCCCACTGTGAAATAGATCAATTTGGATCGGTTGATACTGCCACATTTGTCTGATGGAGATGACAAAAACGTAATACTCCTTTACAAAGGGAAGTATTTTTTGATTTAATAAACCAAAGCTGCATTTAGACACTTCTCTGTCTCGTGCTGCGTTTTTATACATACATCATGGACCATTTTTGTGTCCCCTACGGAATAAAACAAATATTTTCCATTATGCTATTCTCTACCTAGCCTTCCAGTCCCTAATAAAGAGAAGAATTTATTTCCATCCATTTCTCAGAGAAATGAGCATAACTATATTTTCATCATGTCTTTGATATAAATCCTTTGTTTGCTAAGGATACAGAAAGATATTTCAAAAGAAATGCCTCCTGTGCAGTTATTATAATTCGGTAAGTATAATAATTAAAATAATTTTATTTTCAGCACTAATTTAAGTCTTGGAGATCAAGTAAGGATCCCGTTTTCACAATCTGTGTTCACAAATAATGACTCTATGTATTTATTTTAAAGGTCAATATAATTCAAACTGGTTTGGAGACAAATTCTCCTTAGGACTTGTATGCTTAGCAGATGCAAGTTGAGGTAACTACATTTAACACCAAGAAGATGACAGATTCACATCCCCTGCAGACCCAGGCCAAGTTTGGGAGAAAATAGCTTTGGGCAAGTATGAAGTAAAACAATTGCCTTATATAACAAGCACAGAAAAATTATGCACCAATACATGTGCAAACACAGTATTAAGTCTTTAAGTGTTCCACAGAAATATCAACGTTCCAGTAACCTGTTTTCTTCAGGTTTCTATTTCAACATCTCCCTTTTGACATGGAGATTACAATTTTCTTCCTTTTAATTAGTATCGCAAATTATGATCACTTACTTTTTACATCATCCCTTCCACATGAATTCCATTTTCTTTTACTGAAAGTATTTTCCCCTTGGTAGTTCGCTTTAATACTGTGACATAAAAATATGTATTTGCTGTCACAAAGAGCATGAGGGAAAGAGTCATATTTCTGATGTCATTTTGATACGTCACAGTGTTATAGAAGAAAAACAAAATAATCACCGAATCTAACACTTTACCATACTCTTCTCATTCAATCTACCAAAGGTAGCACATGACTGACTTAACAGATAGAAAACGGAGTGCCTATCTGACCAGTTTTCATAAAATATCAGGACAAAACAAGCATAAATTGCCCTGATTATTAATTTTCTCTTCTCTAGCACGTAGTAAACTATTTTTGGTTTCAAGCTGCACAGTTAGAGAAATTTATAAGCAAGTATGTGCAGTAGTAATACATCAGTATACAGATATGGATGTATATGAATACAGGAAAACAGATTTTTAAAAAGCAGTTTTACTCAATAAAAGAAATCCTTGGCCCATGAGAAATCAGCTGCATTCCCCACATCTTTTGTGGAGTCAAGGTTCCACTCCACATAAACTGCCATAAACTGTACTTTTCCAAACATCTTTATAGCTGACACCAGATAACCTCAACCAAAATACAAAGAATAGTTACAAAAGTGTTAGCTGAAACTATGCAACTTTCTGTAACTCCAGCTACAGAATCTTTACATTTAAAGATGTAAGGTATCAATGACAAAAATTAAGAGGCTCCAAATTTGCAAGCAATACAGTCAAGATTTCCAACTAATTTAAGGGAAATAATAATTAAAGACATGAAAGTCCTTCCACAACCCCCTCAAACTCTACTGACCATGAAGAAAGGGAAAAGGAGAGCTGGTATTATGTACAACACTGTTCACCATCTTCAGTAGGTCACTGGTCTTTTAAATAATCTCTAGTGAACAAATAAGATTTCAGAAAGTTTTTAGTAGATAATTACACTTCCTGATTTTGTAATTAGTGGAACTACATGTAATTACATAATAATTATGACGGTAATTACGTAATTAAGATGTATAATTATGTAGTAAAAAACATTATGGAAATAAAAGCCATCAACTGTATAAGCACAATACATTTTTAAAAATAAATTCTGTATCATCTGTTTAAAGCTACCATTTTCCTCAAAATATCAAAGTGATTATGAGCCATCACTGGCAAGTTCTAAAATACACTTCTTATGAGACTTAAAAATCATACAGATAATTGGATCTTTTTTTAAATCTCTTTAAAGCCTTAGCTTTACATTATCCTTCTGATGTCTAGACACATGTATACTGAACAGATTATACAGAGTTAAATTGTTTATGTTTGTATTTCCAATTTCTACTAAAATAATTTTTTAAAAATTAACATCAATGTCAGAATTCTGGTATCTAAAATCTAAAAGAATTATTTTTTTTTTTTTAGTACGCTGACAGATCCATCAAACTTAAGGGTCTTCTGAAAGGGAAAACGTGCTAGTCTTGCACTTTCCTCTAGAGAAAAAAGCTTACTGCTGTGGGAAGGAATAGTCATTAAAAGAAGCCTTGTCACTTCTGACTTGCATTTAACAACAGAACTGCCCCCCGTCTATCAAAAAACGGCCCCAAACTTTATTAACAGAGATGAAACCAGAAAGACAAAGGTATCTATAAGAAAAATGTCAGAGTTGCAGATAAAAAAGAAACAATAAAGAAAAAAGAGCTTTAAAAATATTTTCCATTTAGAGAAACGCACAGGAGAACTTATAAAGGAGGCAGATGACATTAGATAGGCTACACCATTGCATGGGCTATAACAAGTTGGCATGTATCCATATACTTACGTAGGAAAAAAATCCTGAAGTGCAAATATGAAGATATTTCTGTTTGCTTTTTCCTCACATACAGAAAAACAATAATAAATCTATCCATTATAGCAGGATATTTATTTGCAGAAGTCAAATAACCATGCCAATTCATGAAGAGTTAGAAGTTAGTTAAGCCACTACTTCAACCCACCAGCAACATTTATACAATGTGCAAGGAAAAAAAGTCTTTGCTAATCAAAATCATTTTACTGGTGGTATGAGCCACAGTAAATCCAATCCTGTCACGCCACAGATTTCCCCCATTGTGGACATATTGTAACTGTTGTAACTCATTATTTCTACTTATTTCATTCAAAGCAGAGAAAATAATTCATAGCAATTCATAACTCCAAGAGAGGTGTCACAGCCCATTAAGTTTTGTGCTCAGAGAAAGAGTTACAGAAATGTACAGTGTAGTGTGGCTTAGATTTTGTAGGTTTAACAAAAAGACCACATGAGCAGATAGAAAAAAACGTTACACCTAAAATATTAAAAATGCTCAACTGGCAATAAAAACAAAAGTTTGATGATTAAGGGAGGGTAACTTAAGATTTGAAGACCAGCTAACTGCCCATATATTACTTCAAAATGGTTAAAAAACCTACAATGCATAATTTTCAATAGTTTTTGCTTTCAAAAAACTTTGTGAGATTTAAACATACTCAAGAAACGGTGACTCAAATTTTAAAAAAAACACATTCAGAAATCTTCCTCTTCAAAACAACACATTAAGGAAAAAATGAACAAGTGCTTTTGAAGATATACTCAAAGATTAAATTCTTGAAAATTAGTATTTTACAATCTCTTCAAAACAACATGATTGGAAGACAAAGTACTTGACAGCAAATGTGCAGAGGAGCATTTGTTTGCCTGGATGTAAAGATCACTATAGTGAACTGCAGTCTTAGCGATAGTGTCTGGAGATGTGACGCAAAAAGATATGCTTTGTTTATCAAACTGTACTCTTTCAAAAGAGATATGCCAAGTTTCAGCTGTTGCCATCTTAAAAATAAATCCACAGGCACACACGCACTTAGGTTATTTATATGATTTCTCCTTATCTTCCCCTGGAAAGTGCATGTAGTTAACTATATCCTCTTTCTTATTTATTGCAACAAGTACCTTTTGGTAGTCTTCCTGCCTGTATATTGACAAGTATTTGGCCAATAGTTCTGATACCAGAAGTCTCCATTTCATTACACTATTTTCACATACAATACAATCCTCCCAGCTCCATCTCACACCTGCTCTCCTCCCTTTATCTGACTGGACCTCCACGCTGTATCTCAGAGCAGAAACACCTCCTTGCTCAGGCCCATCCTTTCAACCCCAGCTGCAGTTATAGTCTGTCTCGGTCTCACCACTGTCACCAGTCGACAGGAGGACATATGCTAAACCACAATGACAATCAGCTCTGCCAACGCCCCCTCTTTCAAAGAGTTATGAAAAATCTTCCATTAAAAAAAAAAAAAATAATCACTTTAATCTGATACATGGCACAGCAAGTTATGAACACACTGGGGAAAAACACCCAGCACTGAAATGATAGGATTCACGTAAATATTCAGAGCTGAATGGTTTGATGTCTAGGTCACACAGCCTAGAAGAGTTTCATTTTTCCCAACATAATTTTGCGGTCTATTCATCCATAAAGTAAACTAGGCACTTTTGGTGTTTGCATGGAAGGGTGGAGTGAGGCATGCACAAAGCTGTGATAAAAGTGTGAAAATATCCTCTGAATATGCATTTGGTTTTGCAAAACTGCAGTCCATAAGTATACAATCAAAACAACTTAGTTTATTTCCACGAAGTGGCATAGACTTTGAAGACATAGGTCTTCCTAACAAACAGGATATTTAACGACTTTTCCTGAAGTTGTCTTCCTCCCATCTTCACTTCCTTCTGCTACATTAAATGGATATGCCCAGACTTTTCAGAATCCAATAACCATGGGCTCAATAGTTAAAAATATTCTGTGAAAGGATATACCACAGCATCTTTGCAATTTCTGTCCCTGAAATACTTAAATGCTTTGCAAACATTTGTGACCTTCCCTCTCTTAGAAATGGGACAGTGGAAAGACAGTGGCTTTCAGTTCCATTGTACAGCATGGAACAGGAAAAAAAAATTCTACGACCAGGATTCTATTTCTCTAAAAAATTGCAGCACCATAAACAACGTCAGTGATATTAATGCTTTTGGAATAATGCTGCATTCACTGTAAGTAAGGAGACTGCAGCATCCTTATCTTCCATGAAGACTTCTATTTGATGCCAGGAGGGGAAACTGAACTGGAGACATCTGTGTGAGGCAGAGTAGTTGTACTGACTTTATGTGGGCTCCATTTCGCTTTGTTTTTAAAGGTTTTCATTTTACTGTAGAAGCAAAATGAAAGCAGTAATATCTTTGAATATTTAACAATACCAATATTTGAATGGAGTAATGCTATAAAGCTTACTACACTCTATTTTGATCTCCTGATGACATAGCCATAAAAATACATTGGCTTCCATTTCTGAAGTTAAGGCGTACAGAGTGAGCATACTCCTGTATTCAAACATCACGTGTTTAAAATCACTGACAGTTTACCTATCCTTTTTTTCATCCAAATGAACAGAGGATGCTACTACTTTGTTGCTCCTGCTGCTTCTTACTGCTCTGACTGCTCACCTAAGTAGCAATGTCTGACTAAACCCACAACGCAGCTTTGAAAAACTAAGTGTAACAAAGTGCTGAAAACATTTTGAGTATGTTACTAGTCACAATGGAGCACTTTTTCCTTTCACGATTAAAAATTAATTCAGAACAAACAGCCCTTATGGTATTATTGGTATCTGTAAATTGGGGGTTTTGGCATAGTGATATTGAAAACTGAATTGTTTTTTGACCTGATACTAACTGTGCAACAGCTCCTAATTTAGAAGGACAGGAAAGGAATTTCAGAATTTCACTTTGTGTAGTATGACAACTAAGAACCTTGTGCTGTATCACAATGTTAACATATTAAACCATATCATCATAACAGACCTTAAACTTCCAGATGAATGGAAACATTTGTTTGGAGGATAAATACTACTCTTCGTAACAGTACTAAAGACCCATAACTATATAATCCAGGTGTTCCTGGATGGTATAATTGACGGCTGACTTCACCAGTCACTGAAACAAGAAAACACCATCTAGACCGATCAGCTTATTTTTGATCCTTACAGGGAAAAGGTGGACCAACATCAGTATATAATGATTACAGCTGATCACAAATGAAACACGAGTGAACGTTGTTGTTGCAAATGTTGTAAACACCATACTGGTATAAATAAACAGAAGAACAGTCTGCAAAACATGTTAATTAATCCTTCTGCTATAGTCTACTCTAGTAGATCTAACCTATTGATGGTCTATAAAAAAACAAAACCAAAAAAATGCTGAGAAGTGGAAAACCCGATATCATCCCAAAATTCAGGCTAGTAGTTGAAAGACTTAGAATATAGCATACAGGTTTTAAACATGTAAAACTCTCTAAGAGACTACCACCCTTCATGCACAGAATAAGCTTCAAAAAGCAGAATTCATCTTAGATATAAAGAAGAGCTCTCTATGTGAAGTACAGTGAAGCATCCAAAGAAACTGGTTGTAAAACTTGACAAGTTGTAGAACCTGCATCACCAGAGGATTTTAAAATTTAGCCTGTCTTTAAAAAGTAGGCTATGATATTGATCCTCTTCCAGGGAAATGGAGCAGCTTGGATATCTTTTTGAACTCCCGCTGATTTCATGATTATTATTTTAAATTCCATTTCAATAAATAGTACGGACCTTCAATATAAATAGCTGAACAAACAAAACCTGTTCTGTAATTAAGGTTCTGTATTTTGCGAGTATAGAAAATGCAAGTGAACTAGTAGCGAAATCTGAATGAGAGAAGACATGAGTTCTTTCAAACTGTGATGGAAAACGCATTTATATCCTGAATCTCTAGCCATCGAAAATTCTTTCTTTTTATAGAACACTACAAGATGAATAACACCTAGAGCTGCTATTAAGAATAAACAGAATCTACAAGAAAGAAGGAGAACTTGTCTTCAAAAATTTGGGGGAAAATGGCAATAAAAGGTACAATCGACAAAAGTCCATGCAATTCAGGCTTTGAAAAACATCGTCCAAAACAAAGCAAAATCCTGCCCAAACCAAAATCAAACCAACAGTAAATAAGTGGTTTAGTCACATAAAAAGTAGAGAGGAGACTGAAAATACCAAAGATGTACAAAACTTACATTAAAATTTTGCACTGTTTTTGATAAAAGCAATGACGCTGATCACAGGTCAAGGACAGAATGGCTTGTGAATGATGGCATGGAAACAAAATTCTTTGGCTTCCAAGGGAAAATAAACATGAGCTTCATGTTATGAAGGGGAGTTCATCAAATTTCCATTTCAGAATTACAACAAAATTGGCACATGAAAATTATTTCAAACCTACAGAGTTTTACATTAAGTGTTTCATATCAGTAACATTTATTACTAGAAAACAGAACACTGGTATCTATAGAATAAAAAGGTGACCCAAATAGCCACAGGCAATTATTCTCAAGTTCTGTGTGTATTCTAGAGCAATAGAAAGACGTCTTTCTCCAAAAAAATACTTGAGAAGTGGGACAGAATTGTACACAGTTTACCAGACTCACCTAGTCAGTCTCTCTGAAAAGAACCAATTTTCAAGGGAAAACTAACAGATCTAATTTACCTGGCCTTAACACGTGCTGCAGCACCAAGACTGAAATCACTGGCTGGTTGAAGATTATACAAGGACTTTCAAATTATTAAGAAAAAGAGAAAAATACATCATGCTGAAAGGTAAATTGTCCAAGTGAACAGAAGGTCCTAGCAGAGTTCTTATAATTCCTTGAGAATTACTCTGGAAACTAATTTTATTGAACTTTCTCCAGTCAGCGGTGAGGGTCCAAGAAACATTTTCTTTTCAAGGCAGAAGGCGGGAAACTATGTGAATGCAGAAGCCACCACACTATTTTTCAGAGATAATTCATTAATCTTGAAGTCTAAAATTACAAATGATATTAAGCAGTCCAAAATTAATGAAACCAGGAAAATTAAAGTAAAACAAAGTGCCATGAACCTGATATATGAACTCATGATTCCAAAATGACAGGAGGGAAAAAAAAACACCTCAAACCTCAAGATTTCTATCATTACTTAACTGCAAGTTAATAGTATGATACAGCTATGAACAGGGCACAGGTGACTCAAGAAAGCATCAGCAGAAATACTTCCAGCAAATGCACAGATCCAGCGTACAAGACATTGGATAGATACCATCTAAAATACCATGTAATTTCTAGTTTCTTATACTCAAAGATTAATTCTACCTAGAAAAGACTACACAAAAGGTGCTAAGAGGAAGGATCATGCAGTAGAGACCAATTCTTTCTAAAGAAAGCTGAGTGTCTCTGCCTTAGTTTAAAACAAAATAGAGATGTTACCACTGTTTCCAGAAGCATAGCAGAGAACATCAGGGAAAGGAAATACACAAACATATAGTGAATGGACATAAACCAGCCACAAACAAGTTAGAATGGGAAAATTATAGTGAATTTTCAGTCATCACAGATAGAGGGCCTGAAATACACCTTGAACAGCAACAAAAAGGGAAGAACCACTCATCGGTTCCAAAATAAAGTGCCATAAACTTGCAATCCTTAATGATGTGGTGGTCTTCAGTAGCAGGGGATTGGATCCCCTGAAGCATGGATTGACCACCCATGAAGCCTCTTCTACTCTTATGTCCTTATATTAGGCAAGAGATCTACACAAGAAGTAATTCAGTTTCAGCTAGCAGTAGCATCCACCATATAACATTCCTCCAGTACATCTATGAAGTTGTATTAGACCGAGATAGCTACACCGCGCGACCTTCTTTGCATGTACAAAGTCATTCTGAAGAGCAAGCAGCAGAGAGTTCACCATCTTAGAGAAATAAGGACATGAAATAAGAACCTCTAAAGTAAGCAACATAAGTACAACAGGCAAAAGCCAGACTGTTTTGCTTACTAGAGCATTTTTTAGGTTCGAGGTTACACTATTTTGATTTTCATATAAGACTTACCAAAATAACATTTGGAAAGACTGAGTTTTGTTTAGTCTCTCTCCATCACCCAGCAACCCGGCTGGTGACGCAGGGCAGGGGTGGGGAAGACTGTCACAGCAGAGCAACTATCAGCATAGTAGTCTCCAGGGGTAGCACCTTTTCTTCACAGGCAGCACCAAAACTGCACAGAGGACGCAGTGGAAGTGCTCACTGTAGACAACCCACTTCAATTGTGCGACCCAAACACAGCTTTATTTAGAAATCCAAGTCAGCCAAGCATTAGCCCACCTTCAGAAATATTCTTCTGTCAGCTTAAAAATCACTTAGCTGCACAAAACTCATGGATCCATTACAGCTTTGAAATATTTTAGTTCAGAAATGTTATGGTAATTGGGAGAAGAAAAAAAAAATAATCTTCCTAACATTAGCTTAATCTGTATATTTAAGAGAGCTTTGTAGACAATCAGCATTACTGCTTTTCTTGTGCCATCATTTTCTCCCTCATAAGAAGTGTCTCTTTAATACTAATAGTTGAACATAAGTTTTAATTGTTTTTTCTTTTAGATGTTGTATACATATGTTTTAATTAATCTATTTACTGAAGCTGACATGTCGTTCAAACTTCAAGCAAAGATATTTTTCTAATGGTATAACATGTAAGAAAAGCTCTTTCTCCAAAGCACAGTCTCTTCAAAGAAGAAAAAAGGAGACGCATAATATATTCCTAAAGTGGTTAACTCCAACACAATACATTCCTCTTACAGAAGATTCCTAAATTCATACCTTCTTCTATTTTCTGTTTTACATTACAGCCTTGTAGTTCAGATTTCAAGAGTATAAATGTGTAGGTCTAGTTTCTAGCATGCAAGTTGCTACTAAACTACAGTTTATTAATTAAAAAAATATTAAACTTACCTTTATCCTCTTCAGTAATCACTTTATCCATCGCATACTCCACATCAAAAATGTATCGGTAAAAGCAGAGCTGAGTGTATAGGGCCTTATCAGAATACTGTAATGTAAGAAGAGAGTAATTAAAAACCCAACTCAAAAGCATGTCTCTTGCACCTATTCCTAAGTCCACTATCAAAAGGTGATTCTTTCTGCTTTTTTCTAACAGTTTATATGTTTCATTCACATCAGATTTTGGAACTATTATTATTATGCAGCTAAATCTCTTTACTACATCTCTACACTTCTTCTCACAGTTTACACCAAGGGTTTATATAAATTGTACGAAACCGACCCATTTTTACAGAAACATAAATCTCATTTGTCCATTCTTATAGATACACTTTGTACCTATACAATGATGCTTTAGCAACAAAGTGAAAGTCATAAGAATGATGGGACAAAGGAATAGCTTCAGTGCTTTCGTATATTGTACCATGCAATGATCTCAAAAAAGGAAAAGAATTAATGTATATTTTTGATGAATACAGCTGTTTGGCTGTCTTCCTTCCCTCAGCTGTGGTTACAATAATTGTGAACATGCCATTCAAATAAGAACAGGTGCATATATACCTTTACAGCTATATCATCACCTTGCTCTACACATCTGTGAAGGCTACTGCATGTTAGCAATCACACACTTAGTTCAAAAATCTGCAGGTGCGTACATGTGGAATATGATACTCAATTAAATGCTCCGAATGTCAGTGATGTCAAGCCTCTCTGCTATTCCTCTAGTTCAAAAGTAGATGCCTGTATGCATTCGTATCACTGTCGCCATTCTGTGCGCTAGAAGACTGCTCGAATAGACATGAGATCCATCTTGCCCATGCTAAACCCTTTCAAGTTAATCTTCTTTAACTCTTGTTCAATAAAACCACATTCCAGTCCCTGCTGTTTAAGATATTGGAGTTCAAATATTGGCCAGCAACGGTTTGAAGAGTTATGCATTACAAAAATCCTACTTTATAACAAGATAACCGTAACAGCATCAAACGTAGTAGTAGTGTCCGTTTTAATACATTTGCTACACATGTAGATACGTACAAACTCTTGAAGATTTTCTTGATGAGCTACAAAACCAACGAACAATGTGGTTAGACCAACATAAAACTGCGGTTCAGTATATCCACAAGGAATGATCCTGAAAATGCATCGGAAGAGGAACTGGTAAACAGTTTTTTCGTACTGGAATTCTGCTTTAACTGAGCTTTTCACTTGTCTACCTAATCAAGCCAAGTTTTGTTACTCAATTCAGCTAATTTTACACGTCTTCTGACATGTTATAAAGTATCTATAACTACTAAGCAACTCACGTTGAGACATTTGACAACTGTTACTACTGCTTAATTATTTTTATATATTTTAACAGTATACTTTTTTCCACTTCATATGAACCTATTTTAAAAAAAGACACACAGAAGCTTATTTTATTCCTTATTAGCTATTCTACGATATGCATCATCATTATACTATTATACACCAGTTATTTTTAGTAAATCCTGATTACTGCTTCCTGAAGAAGAAAAAAGGAGGACGACAGCGATTAAGTTATTTGTTTAGTTTTTTAGATTCAGCTGTAATTGCTGGTACACATCTCCCTGACTGCACACATGAAGCAGGTTGAATAGAACACTGAAATTACCTCCTTCATAATAGTTTGTTTTGATAATGTATTGTGTGTCGAGATGATGAGAAACAGTTGCTGTCAATTTGATTAGCCATTATATTTTTATGTTAATTGCCATTATTGGGTCCATTCTGTTTAGTGTCACCATAGAAGCCATACAATGTTAGCATAAATAACAAATTGGAGTAAATTAGGAAGATATATTTTTGCCAATTCATTTTAATTGCCCCTCAGTCCTTCCGTCGGTTAACGCAGCTGTTGACCCATAATAAGCGCTAGGTCAATATAGCTGCTTGTCAATTCAGAAATGCAAAGTGCTGTGTTGCTGGTAATGGATATACAACAACCTTTGCCAGCCAACTGAAGCAAACGAATGACAACCCACATGAAAGAATAAAGCATCAGCTATAGAGTTTAGTGACCTGATATTAGTAGGCAGGCTAATTGAAAGTCACTGCTTAAATGGATAAAGAAAATACAAAAATCAGTATGTAAAAATGTATACATGCACACACAGACAGATACACATATATATAAAAATAGACACACACAATTTTTTTTTTTACTGATAATGTGCTAGTACCTCCTTTAGCTTCCTGCCACATCTTACAATTAGTAATTGGTGGAAAACAAAAGGGTTTGAAGATTTTCATGCAATTAGGTATGAATATTATGGCATACTTATGAGTCCAAGGAAGAGGTACCTTAAATTTAAAGGACTTTAGGAATTACTTATATCATCACTTTTCATATTTCCTTACTTTCTGATAAGCTGTAGATTTAAAAAAGGGAAAACAGCTCAATTCCTAAAGCTTCAAACCCAAGTAATATTTTATTTCTAATGGTGAATTTTTTGTGTAAAGAAAACCCGTCAACCCTGACATTATGGTAAGAACTTGGGCTAAATTTGTATCATCGTTTATGGATTCTTCCTTCCCATGAAAGACTAAATGGTGTGTACAAGAAGATAAAACTCTATTTTGAAGTTCTTATCTATTCCATGATGTTTGATATCTTGATTTCATTAAGGACTGACTTCAGCAGGTAAGTCTGCTTCATTGACAGCTTCCATTCATAGGAAGAACACTTTGTTCTTTCCATGCAACCAAACATTTTTTTTTTAAATTGCATTTAAAACAGCAATAAAGAGATGAAGGAACCAAAGGTATATAGTTTTCATTAAGCACCGTTATTCACTCCTTTGACAGAAAAATTAAGCTTCTAATATAAAAATAACAGATGTAATAAAAAAATCCTTGTGCTTGGCCAACAAAATATTAATTTAAAGAAATCTAGGTTTAATACAGTTGCAGAACTGATTTCTGTAGCATCAGGAGGCTAACTGCAAATCTCCAGCCTGCCTTCCCAGGAAGAATGTAAGATTACACAGATGACATAATAGGAAAGTGATGGTGTCTTTTTAAGGGCAGTGGTGAATTATGAATACTGGAAAAGCAAATTTTCCCATGACTAAGCACAAAACTATGGTAGAAAGTGCTCAGTCATGAAAAGAAAATAATCTCGCTCAGCTACCACACACGCCAGTGAATGCTCACTAGGGCATACATTAGGAAAGGAGACTTCACAGATGCAACACATTTGCATTCCTGGAGTTCCTGAAGGTCAGCTGTGCCTCCAAACATGCCCAGGTCCACCCTGCCTGACTGCAACGACTAGCATTGGTATTTGTCTTGTCCACAGCTGCTGATGTTTGAGAAAGACACTGGACTGAAGGGTAGTACCATCTCTTCTCCTGTCTCTCAAACGCCCAAAAATTCAGCTCCAGAGCAAGGACCCCTTGTGCGCTTACTCCACCTCTCTCTGGCCCAGCAAACCATGATGCGTTTTTTCCACATCAAAGCAAAACTTCAAGTGGAGAATGGTCCCAACTCCCTCAATCCGTTACAGCATAGTCAATGAGTAGGGGATTTTCCAGAAGAAGCAGACACAGGTATGCAACCCTTCTGGCAAGAACAGAGAATTGAACTTGGTTTTCTTAATCTTGTGCAGAGAGGGTGGAAACATTACTAGTGCCCACGTTTTCTCCTCTTTTTTAGAAATGCCAAAGCTCAACTCTCTGAAAGCAAGGGAACCTGGAAAGATTTAACCATTGGTGAGTATCTTCCTACCCTAAAGACAGTGCCTGAGAAGAACTTAATGTAATGGAAGAAAGGTTGGTGGCAGCTGCATTAGGTGTTGAAATTAGAAAGCCCCTCCCTCAGTGCTGCCTGTTTTAGATTACATCCCAAGGAACTTCAGTTGAGATGCCTCCTTCTCCTCCACCCTGTTAACAGGGTGCCCGAGCGGCTAACACACCAACCTTTAAAACCCATTCAGTAGCTAAGGGCGGCAGCGTGGTGACCTAGAAAACACAGGTAAGGAAGGAAAGGAAAAAGGGAAAAATAAACAGAAGGGAAAGCTGATGGAAATTCACAACAGCAAGGTAGCAGAAGACTGAACTAATGATTCTAGTTCTGATGTTTTACTTACCTAGCTACAGTGCTATTCTACTAAACACCTTTTAAGCAGCATGTAAACCCTCTGTATCTTAAAAGCGTACATTTTAACAGCCCAGAAAACTAAACGCCCCTACTTAGATTAATTTTCTTTGAACCATTGTAAATTCCTATATTAACCAAAGTAAGATGAGATGGTCAGTGCTTTTTAGATTACTCATATTCCTCTACAGTAGGCTGAAGTCTTTTATTTACTCTTTGGCATCTCCCAAATTCCTGTACTACTCTACAGTCCCACCACACTCATGGCCCTCCAAATCCTTTCTGCATTCTCTTTTTTTTTTTTCCCTGTCCTTTTGCCTTCTCTGCACCTGACTCTCTCCCATTTCTTCAGGCCCTCTCTGTGATGTTGCTTGTATTGTCATTTACTGTTTTCCGTTGTGTCACCTATGGTTTTATGGATAACAAAGGCAACAAGAAATTAAAAAAAAAAAACCACACACAAAAAAAATCACCCTTCTAGTTTGCTAACTCTATTAAACTGCTTTGCAAAGGAGATAATCTCCACAGGCTACAGAAGTTATTTGTATTACTTCAATTAATTATAATACAAAACAGTGGCACCACTTCATTAATCAGCTGCTTGAGAGAGTTACTTTTGTGAAAAGCCTTTTTGGTAATTTGATTAGAAAGAACAGTGGCTCTCACTACTGCAATATGATTCAGTATGTCCATCAAACAAACCCTTTAGAACTAGTTCTTAATACTTTAAAACCAGGAAAGAAAGAAGAGGAAATAGACAACAAGTCTCTTGGCAGAAAAATGTGTCTCAGAGACTCTTTCAAGGCTTAGATGTAACAGAGCAAAGCGTACAGGAAATACTTCAGTGCTTTGAGAGGCATTTCCTCCCCTCCCCCCCTTAGAAAGATGCAGTAATTAAAACCTAATTATTATCTTCATTTTAAACAAAACCTAAAGTGAATACCAATTAATAACAACATACTAATGAGCATCTGCTGTGATGAAATTGAATATGAATGTGCTGCAAATTTCGGGTAATTTATTTTTTCGGGGAAGTGCCACTGGTCTCAATCTACTGCTGGAAGATTGTATAGACTGTACACATTTTCCGTCGTGTCTCTTATGTGCAGCAATTTCTATTTTCAAAAAGCGGGCACAGCTCAGCTTTGTGGATGTTTATATATCCAAATGCTATCCATGCTACAATGACTTCAAGGCAATAAACTGAAGTGTAAGGCCGTGTTCTACACACCTCATACGTTCTTTTGTAAAACCAGGGCATCTGCATCGCACCAGGTTCACACAGCCCCTATTTGCCATCAGATTCTGAAGGCAGACGCTCCTGCATGAAAAGAGCTTGCGAAGTGTAAATTGATGTTACACCAAGTACTTAGAATGTGCGTACCCCTCACCTCATGCCCATGCTGACGTATACTGAAGTCTGGTCTTCTCCTGCATCACAAAACCTAGTTAAAACACAGCACTGGTCTGTGTCAAATAGGCTGAAATAAACTGTGCACCTAAAATAACTACTTCACATAAAACAGAAAAGGTGAAATAAAAGTACATCTAGATTTCAGCCTTTATGCTTTAGCATACAATCAGTTTTTGAAAACTTACACCCAATTCCATTAAAACCATGAGATGGTTGGTCACCATCTTTCCTGACAGCAGCATTTGTTATAAATTAAATAAGGCAAGAGGGTGAGGTGTGTGTGGTTTCCTTCTTAATGCTCCAAACTGTCCACCGCCTCAATCAATACTGGGTTTTTTTAGCGATTATGACTCACAGAGTCCGTTAAAGAAGTAAATGAAAACTAAAACAGATGTGACAGGATTTGGATATGATGAAATTTTCCCTAGTACTTATGTTAACATGGACTGTATGACGAAAGAAGAGGTTCCTCCATATACCTGCAGGGGTCAACGGGAAAAAAAAAAGCAGCACACAGCAGAAAACTAGATATTCTTGTACATTAAGACACCTTTTTTTCCCCTTAAATAACTGAAATGACAAGAACTTCTGCTGGTTTAAGTACTGTTTAGCAATTAGTGGGGAGGATCTACTTACAAAAACAACTCTGGACTGCAATGCCAGAAGAACAGAAAAGTGGTTGAGGAACCGGATGAAAAACAGATGACGACACCTGCTGGCAAGGGACATCGGACTGAATGAAGAGAATACCTCCAGGGTGGATCCTGACAATACTATTACTAAACATTTTCATTAAGAAACCTTGGAGAAAAAGTAGCTGGCCATTAACAAGATTTCGGAAGTATGAACAAGGCAAAATAGAAAAGGAAGGAAATTTATTGAGCAAAATATTTCTGGCCATAACAAAGAAGCTGAATGAATTACCTAAAACTGGGGGAAGTCCCAAGCTGGAACTGTTCTGCTTTGAGGATTCATAAGATGATGTCTCAAGACACAAGATGAATGGCAAGTGCCGGCAGACCAGGCAGTGCTTGCCTATAGAGCTCTGGAGAAACGGAAGGATGAAGCTGTAGGAGCACTAATGGTGGTGGACCACCTCTTCTTAAAGCTGCTAATGTAAGCAAAGACATGAAATAAACCCTGTTCCTCTTCCTTGGAGATATATTGGTTTTCAAACAAAAAGACTGTCATCTATGCTTAGCAAACAGTTTCTCATTTTAATGATACTTATGCAACCCTCTCTCCTATTCCTGGTCTTGTGTGTGCTCTACTGCTCATCTGAGCATGTGGTAAACCAAATTCAACTCACTGTTCCAGCAAAAATTACTCGTCTCTTTTTGTAATCTGGCAAAAAAACCAACCCCCAAAATCTAACTGCCTCCCTGTGCGGTCAACAGCTGGCACAAGGTGAAACAGCAAACTGCAAGGTAGCTGACGCGAGTAAGACAAACTAGCTACTGCTAGCAAGGGAAGACAGTATGTCCCCGATTTTAGTTTTGGGTTTGAGCTCTGCCTTGCACCCAGCACTCAAGCTCATCTGAGCAGTGCAGAAAGACCTGGCAGTGAGAACACAAGTCTTAACAAAGAATCACTCCTTTTTGGGGTGGGGGAATCACTTGCCTTACATACCCTCAGTATACACATGTCACTGCGAAGCGTTCCTTACTCTGAAATTTCCAGCATCAAGATGTTTATGACTAATTTTTGATACCACTAATACTTAATACAACAACAGACAAGCACATAAAACTTTTGACTGAGTCTTGAACAAGACCAGACACTAACTGCTCTGAGGTATCTTTTCCCTAAGAACATTACAACAGCAATCAATGACAACTTGTACAGAAATTAGCTCTAAAGATGTTATGTATCTGTGTGTGCACATGTGTATCTGTATACATGTCTATGCACTGTACGTATGTATATCTGCACATATATATGAACAGACATTTTAAAAAAAATACAATAGCAAACAATAAATAAAATGAGAAGTTTTAAAGTAAAATATTAGTATTTTATATAAATATTGTTCCAGATTCTTAGCAGAGTCCAGAAACAGCCCTCAAAATGAATAATGAAATGAATAAATAGCTGATTTTCATACAGAAAGTTTATTAAATTGATAAACAGGATCACATGAGGTGGCTAACTCCCGTACGAGGAAATGTCATCAAGGCCAGTTCTTCCCTGTTGATGAAAGACTGACTTCACTATGGCACAGGACTCACCCAGCAGCACATACAAGCCAAACTGCCCAAACGCATTGAACATTACTACAGAGAAACATCAGCATGATCCCAAAATCAACTGTATTTTAAGAGCCTCTGATCAAGAACATTTGCACACTTCAAGTAAATTGCTGCTTGAAATAAGCAGCATATAGGTATGCTCCTAAAACATACCCTCTCCTTGGTGCACAAGACAGATTAATAAAAACAAAATAAATCAATGTTTACATTTTTAAGAAAAAAACAAGCACTTTCGAAGTCAGTCACTCATTTCTGGATTTCTGGAATTACCTGACCCTTAACAATCTGAGGTAAGAAGTAGTTCACAGAAAAGGCTTGGTTAAACAACATTAAAATTGAAAGCCACCTCTGTGAAGCAAAGCTGTCATTCTGCTCTGGAGATAAAGTACCGTGGCCAAGTATTCTCCATCTATCTTAAGAACAAGCTAGTACAACTGAGGGATCTACTCCCTGAACGAAGACCACTCATAGCAGTTAACTCCAGGTCATCTGCTTATTCGACACAGAAAAAATAAGAACTCTCATCACTGAGCAGAATTCTTTTACTTTTCAAGTGATTTCATGTACTTCCTTAAAAAATTCTAAAATCATAATGTTCTTTCTAACAAACAAGAACTGAACTGCAAATATGCGGGAAACTTACCTTTTAAAAAGACGTGTTACTACAATTGAAGGAATCAAACAATTAGGACTCCATACAGCTGAAATCTGCATACAAAACCTCTACCCTTACTGATGGAGAACTGCTCCTCACCGAGAATGCAAGTCATACCCTGTTTCTCAGGACCCACGTTTCTCACAGCTGGCAATGAAATAAATCAAGTGGGGGCCAACTAAGAAGATTATATGAAAGCACCTTACTAGGAATAATTCTGCCTGCAGGGAAAGAATCTGCTGGACCAGAACCACAAATCAGCCATCTACCAGCTGCAGTCCTATTTCATGGCAAAGAGAGAGAGGTCGTTACTAGAGGCCTCAGGCTACTAGAGGTCTCCTGGAGGCCTCTGCAGACAAGGTATATGGCTGCCTTTTTACCATTTCATGCAATCTGCTGACAATTTGTGCAATCTGTGTAAGCAACTTGGCTTATACATATTTATTATGATTTTGTTAAGAAATGGGTAACAGTGCATTTCTTTTCTGCAAAATAACTTACTAATATTTGTGAAAGTCCTTTTTTAACTGTATCTTGATTATTATTCAACAAGCACAAGTACAGCATTTAAAAACTGGTTTATTAGTAAATAAACAACACTATAAATAGGCTAGATAGACGAGCAAATAAGCTAATCTAAATATGTTTTAGATACAAAAGCACGCATGTGAAAACAACAACAAAAAAAGTATCATTTACAGAGAGGGAAACTAAATATACTTCTTTGGACTACCATATTCCTGTTTCTCAAGACTTCAGGACTCATTCCCTCAATTCTAGGTTTTAGCAAGAGAGTAAAAAGTTTGAAAAGCTACGTTTTAGCCTTCAGCTCCTAGTTTCTCAGTTTTTAATGAGCTATTCTTTGAGCTCAAGTAGTTAAATAATCTGAAGCAAGGTATATATTTGCTGCAGAGGATGCTATTTTGCCTAAAGCAAATTTGGCATTTCAGTAAATTCTAAAGGACTTGGAGCAAATGTTCCTTCTCATTAATCTTGATTTTTCTCAAAAGTTAAGACAATAAGGAAACTATGAGCTGAAATACGAAAGTGCTTCAGCTACTCATCATGCACCCTGAAACGTTTTACTATTAGATCAGAATTGTTAGAGATTGACTGAAATCCCCGTGTCTATGGCACCAACAACATAAACAAGCAACTCCTGAAACTTCTCAGACTATGCAAGATTACTGTGTCAGCTGGAAAGGCAAACAGACTTTCAACTTATTTAACTTGCTCCGCTTACTCTGGAGCTAGGATGTACACCAGTGACTCCTCTGTTAAAAAGAGATCTTTCTTCCTCTGTTTTGGTTAGACAAACTGTCCCCAACAGGTTATAGTAGCACCTGTGGCGCAGTAGCATCTGTGGCGGTGTATATCATCAGCTTTATCAATGCAAGTCTCGATCTCTTGTCTCTGAAGCATCTCTCTCAGACTTTAATAGAATGGCTGTCTATTAAATGCTAAATAAAAGTCATGTTATGCAGATGACAGAGCAAAGGACAGCATCTTTTTTGTGGGCGCCATTGACGTGTTAAGATCAGTTGTGTACAAAGGCACATCTCAGGGACTTATATGGCAACTTTATCTACTACCTTAGGGTTGAAATCAATGGCAGCACTTTAGGTACCAGACACAACTCCGGTAGCTTATTATGCTGCCATCTGCTCCTTCCACAAACAGTCAACATTATGCAGAATTTACCCACATATGCTTGCCTTTCTGGGCAAAACCTAAGTTATTTTCAGTCTCCTCCTCCATAACTCAAAATGGATTCTTTGGCACCAAAAGTGGCAGTGGCATCAGTGTGTACACTAATTTTGATGCATTTTATTTTTTAATGCCACCTTCTCTATATACATCTCTGGCATCGTCTACGAATCTAACAGTGTTCTGGGGGACACAGGTTTCACCAGACGATGCACGTTTAAAACTGATTGTTATTGATGTCAATTTTGTAGACTACTTTGAAAAACCCCAGAAATTCTGTCCTGCATCCTTCAATTGGCAAGTCCAAGCAGGAAGAGAAAAAGACACCAACTCTGAGATTATCCACAAAGAAATGGAATTAGTACACCCAAGAACAGGCAAAGATTAAAAACTTTAGGTTTTGATTTTGTCAGCTGCCCTGATGAGTGAGGTCAATAGCGTGCATGTACGTTCGAAGAGGAAAAGTGCAGGTCAAACACTACCCTCACCACACACCAGTGAATTTTCAGTCAAGAGGTGCTGAATGAAGTTCAGAAAAAAGTATACAACAGTCTGGACTGTTATCCTGAAGATTCTCAAAAGCTTCAAAAATTGTTTGAAAAAGTTATGTCTGAGCTACTGAAGCAACTTAGTAACATATGAAAAAGTAAACACACCACTTGAAAAATGATCCTCTAGTAACATGATGTGAATGATCTAAATCACCTATTCATTTTCACGGGACACCCCAAAACATGCAACTGAAGTGTAACAAATTTAATAGTTGTATCAGAAACAGATCTGTAGCTCATTAATAACTGTAATCTATATAGTGCTTTAATTGTCATATTTTGTTTCTAGTATGGATACGAGGGACTAAGTGTTATCTTCCACCGGTGCTTCCCATGTAACACAGTTTTACAAAAAATAAAAGAAAACCAGAAACGCCCATCACTATGATTTACTGTAACTAGACCCTCATAATACAAGCAGCAGAACTTTCTAGATGTAGTTCATTAATGTTAATGATTCTGTGTGTAACAATCGCAGTTCTGGAAATGATCAACTGATGACTTGACATGGGGTGGGGATGGAGCACAAGAGCGAAGCTGCCATTTTTTCAGTTTCCCTGCTTATTATTTGAATGGTGTCTCCTTGTTTCTCACAAAGTACAAGGAGTCCAAGCTGATTATTACTAACTGAGTTATCGTCACACAAATGAAACTGTCAGGTTATCACTGAAGTTCTTCCTTGCACTGTCAATTATCTAACCACAGATACTTACATGACAACCCAAGAAACTGATTTTTAAACAAAACATATGAAGAATGGATACTTCCAAGCAAGCCATCCCCTCTAAATAAAAACTGTTTGTCTGCAAACTGTTGAAAAAAAACAACCCTTGTATTTTTAAGATACAGACTGCCTTAAACAATCATCTTCAGTGGATTAAACCTTAACATTTCCACACTGAAAGAGATTGGTGACAAACAATAACCAATTTCTCCAATGGGAAACCCTCTCAAAGTGATTATTTTTACATGTAGCTGAAAGAAATATCGGTTTAAATAAAAATAATAGGTTTCTTGCTGCTGGAGAAAAGCAAAAGGTGTTGAACCATGGTAGCAACCTATGCAATAATTAGCTATGATTGAAAGACCTCCAATTACAAAGTCAGCAAAATGGTAACTGGAGTATTTTTCATCATCGAGAGTATACTCTGACAAATCATGGCTCTGACAGAGATGAAAGAAACCCTGGACACCAAGAACTCTGCTGAACCCAGGTAACAAACTGCAATGGTACACACTCACAAAAACCCACACACAGAGACACACACACAAAAAAAGGAAAAAAAAAAAAAAGGATCTTTCTATAGTTCCATTCTCTAACAGAAAAGGAACTGTTGGTATTTAAGCATTAGACAAGGACAGGGAAGACCTGTGTTCCACCTCTTGTTTCTGCAAAGAGCTGCATAGCATTGGGTGAATCTCTAGGCCTCAGCTCCCCTTCTGTAAAGTTAGGGCATCTGCAGACAGTGTTGGGTGTTAATAAAAAAATTACTAAAGCAGTGAGGCACTAGATACTCTGGCACCATCTATTAAAAAAAGTGTTCTAAAGATTAGTCTTTCCCTCTGGGAATAAAACTAAGTTTCCTTTTTTTTGCCTTGGATATACACATGTTGTCTACCTTGACTTCAGCAAGGTGTTCGTCATGGTCTCCCACAGCATCCTCATAGGAAAGCTTAGGAAGAGTGGGTTAGATGAATGGACAGTAAGGTGGATAGATAACTGGTTGAAAGACAGAGCTCAGAGGGTCGTGATTAGGGGCACAGAGTCCAGTTGGAGGTCAGTGACGAGGGGTGTTCCCCAGGGGTCAGTACCGGGTCCAGTCCTCTTCAATATATTCATCAGTGACCTGGATGAGGGGATAGAGTGCACCCTCAGCAAGTTTGCTGATGACACAAAGCTGGGGTGGTGTGGGGTGGGTGGTTGACACAGGGGAAGGCTGTGCCGCCATACAGAGAGACCTGGACAGGTTGGAGAGCTGGGCAAAGAGGAACCTTATGAAATTCAATGAGGGCAAGTGTAAGGTGCTGCCCCTGGGGAGGGATAACCCCATGCACCAGTACAGGTTGGGGGCTGACCTGCTGGAGAGCAGCTCTGTGGAAAGAGACCTGGGAGTCCTGGTAGACAACAGCATGACCATGAGCCACCAATGTGCCCTCGTGGCCAAGAAGGCCAATGGCATCCTGGGGTGCATCAAGAAGAGTGTGGCCAGCAGGTCGAGGGAGGTCATCCTCCCCCTCTACTCCACCTTGGTGAGGCTGCACCTAGAATACTGTGTCCGGTTCTGGGCTCCCCGGTTCAAGAAGGACAGGGAACTGCTGGAGAGGGTGCAGCAAAGGGCTGTGAAGATGATTAGGGGACTCGAACACCTCTCTTATGAAGAAAGGCTGAGGGATTTGGGCCTCGTCAGCATGGAAAAAAGATGGCTGAGGGGGGATCTTATCAACACTTATAAATACTTAAAGGGTGGGTGTCAGGAGGATGGGGCCAATCTCTTTCCGGTGGTGCCCAGCGTCAGGACAAGAGGTAACGGGCACAATCTTGAACATAGGAAGTTCCACCTAAACATGAGGAGGAACTTCTTTACCCTGAGGGTGGCAGAGCACTGGAACAGGCTGCCCGGAGAGGTGGTGGAGTCTCCGTCTCTGGAGACATTCAAAACCCGCCTGGACGCATTCCTGTGTAACCTGCTCTAGGTGACCCTGCTCTGGCAGGGGGGTTGGACTAGATGATCTCCAGAGATCCCTGCCAACCCCTACCATTCTGTGATTCTGTGATCTATCTGGGCAGAACTATCTGGTTGTATTACGAGTCTTGATTGTTCACATTCAACAAGTGAAGAAATCATAAATTTAACCTTTCAAACTTTACAACAAGCTCTTAAAAATAATAGACAGACAAACTGCATGTTGCTTCTTTGCCCTAGCAGCAAAACACTAAAGCAGGTCAGGTATGTTTTTAATAATTAAATGTTATTAACCAAATACAAATTATATTATTTTACCAAATGCAACACAAAAGACAAAAAGTAATTTGTGAGGTTCCAAACCGGCAAAGCAAGAGATCTTTTGATAACAGGTCTTCCAGACAAAAGTCTGTAGGAAGCTCAGAAGCAGTGTCTAAGTGACAGCAAGCCTAACAGGAAAACCACGCACCTACTTTGCCATACTTCTGAGTAAATTCTGGAGGGTAAGCCGGAACAGGAATGTGGTACAGTTATTAATAGCATAAGTACCTCTAAGTGCAAGGGATATTTTGTCTGTAGGACAAAAGAAAAGCAGCTGGTTGTGACAGGAAGACATGGAACACCCCTGTGAAAAACCTTCCTGAACAGCGACCTGCTGGTCAGAGCAATATTTTATTAATTTCACAGTTTTAATAAACTCCTTTTTTAAAGAATTGTCTCACTTTTGTCTCAGAGTAATAGTCTAACTATTTATAACTACTAGCATTTCATTAGAAAGAAATTAACTCATCTGATGTTAACTTCTCATAAAAAATTTTCCCAAGAAGTCCAACGTATCTGATATGAAATTGGATCAGATGCTTCAAATACCGGACTGTGTCCCCCAAGGGAATTTAAAATGTGTATTCAATGAATATAACATTAACTGTTCTGAACTTGAGATGCCTTAATGAGAAGTATAATGATACAAGACAAACCTTCTTACCATAAATGAATAATCCTAAGAGTTAAGGAGCCTTACCAGAAATATCTCCTTCCTTTTTAGTCATAAGGAAGAACGTACGGGTACTGCAGCATAAAGCTACACAAACCTTCAACCTATGCACTCATGCATATGTTTATCTCCATTTAGCAGATAAACTGAGAAAGAAGAGAGTATGGCCTCCAACTGAGCATAGAAAAGCAAGGAACATCCTCACAAGACTTCCTTCCCTCTTCTGTATGTCAGTGATTACAGCTACAGCACTGCCACAAAAAGACAACCTGTAACAAGAGGAAAGAGGGGAACAGAGAATTTCCATAAAGGGACAGACATTTCAGAAACTTTTCAGCTAGCACCAGTGACATCTGAACTTGCATTGCAGCCCAATGGTTCCTGATGATGGTGCAAAGGTTGAAAAACATTTAATCAAACCGGACAGGTCAGATAAAACTGTGGTATTACTCTCAAAAATACTAGTTTTCATTCAAAGAGGTGAACTTCACTAGATATAACACTCCTAAAAGAAGCAACTGATGTCTACTAAAATTCTAGTAAAAAGGAAGAACTGTAGATTTTTTCATATAGTGCCAACACTGGCATTAGAATAAATACCACCACCATTTACCTACACACCCATAAAAAGTAGCCCAATCACAACTGAATGCACGTTAATTTTTCTAGTACCTTAAAAATTAATTTTAAAGACTCACTTCTCCTCCTCCTCTAAATAACTTATCTGTACTCACAACCTCTGCTAACTGAATTTCATCCTCTTCCTGAGGAACCACATTATTTTTCATCAGATACCAAACAGACCCATCTTGAAATTGCACAATGATGTTCTCTGCATCAAGCCTTTTCTTGAATTCGCAATTTCAGATGCCAGCCAAATCTACCTCATAAGGGTAGAGAAACAAGCTCGGTTTCAGTAACCAAAAAAAAGCAGCTAAGCAGACTGCCTGTCATGATATGTAGTTTAGAGAAATTCAGAACTGCTCCAACAAAATAAAACCATTAGGCATAATGTTGGCTCTCCTTGGAGCTCCTTCCCAATGCTTCTTAGTGGATTGATGCTGTAGCAAGGACCCACTAGCGAACTTGTGTTACTGCCATCACAGTACTCCAGTAGAATGTAAGCCCTTTGAACAATAGTGGATTAAGAGATAGTGGTAATCAGATTTCTCAAAATCTAACAAAATATAAGCAGTTTTGGCCATTCCACCAAACGCATCTACAACCCTTGCCCCATTGTAAAAAAAAAAAAAAGTCCCTTATGTAGACTGTATAAAAAGCTTGTAGGAAGCTAAACATAACAAATCTTACAGGGAACATAGATCATTAATAATTAAGACACTTAATTTGTTAAGCTAGTAAAATTATATTTCTGTGATTTAAAAGACAGCAAACACAAAAAACCAACCTGAAATTTAGGACCAGGGGAAGTACTCATACATACATACAATAAAAATGTCAATCATGTAATCTTAAATAAGTGAGACTGGAAAAAAAAGACCTTATCCTTTACAGTATCATGCAGCACCCCAGTTACCAAATCATAGGGAAGAAAAAGATGAACAAGGAAGAGGACATTCCATCTAAGAAGAGAAAGAACAGACTGCCCAGAGCAGCTGCTCTCAGAGGATTTAGTAACAATATTTAGAAAAAGTAATAGGAAAAATGTAGTTCTCAAAAGTTTCTGGCCTGGGAAAAGTCGGATTGGCTAATTAGCCATCTTTATAAGCCAGACAGGATGACAAGAGCACCTAATGAAACATACTTACTGCAAAAAACAGTGTCAATAATCATTGTTATTGTTTTATACTCTTGTAACTTTTTCCTTAAAAAAATAATTATGGTTTTAACATTGTTATTCTTAAATCTTACACAATTAAAAAGCTCATTAAATTCTGCCTAGCAAGGCAGCTGATTTCCACAGGCATGGCAAGCCTGACACACAAATACAAGTCTGCTCACATAGAGGCCAGGTCCACAACACACATCAAGGTAGCTAAGAGTGCACCTCAATTAAAGACTACCATGGGAATTCTTCAGAAATACTACCATACGCCTTCTGCTCTCCACAAGGAAACTCTTTAGGATTTTTCATCTTCCTGATAAATCCAAGACTCTTGCTACTAGGGGTGCATACGTATCAAGTCCAACACAGCTAAATACAGCCAGCTGGGAAAGTTTAGTATTTCCCTCACTCTTACAGCTTTTAAATAAGACAAATTTTTCTTCATTGTCTTTTCATTATAACCTTACATCTTTTATTCACCAAATTCATATATCCCACTCAATTTTATCTTCACAGAATAAGTCTGCAATGGAAATTGTCAGTTGAAAGTATGTCATCTTTAATACATTATTTCTTCACAAGGCTTCACGATTATATTACCTACTTTAGGTCATCAATAACTTTTTGTAATGTGACACACTGGATGTATTCAGTCAAGAACTATCAATTATCTTCTTAACGTTTACTCAAATACAAGGGAACACAAGTTCAAAATTATTTTTTTTTTCCCAAAAAGTTGGGGGAGGTATGGATTTAAAAACAAAATTTGCATACCCAACAACGAATAACTCCATACATATAGTACAGCTAACCAGAAAAGCTGTCTCAAGCAGAAAATTAATTTCTATCATAGCTAACTCATTGTTTGGAGCGTCTATATATTTCTGCAATTGGGATGAGCAATGAGGCTGAAAGAGGAATGAGGCTGAAAGCTGACTGGAAGACATAAATTAGGTTAGATAACAACAACCTTGTGTGGCAGCAGGAAAGCAGCCAAACCTCATACTATTTATTATCCATGCCAACAGACTGTTTTGTTAGGTGAGGATTT